>NW_020170637.1:47429-50959 GCF_000524195.1 Echinococcus granulosus | reverse complement strand
TTTAGGCTATTCAAATTCTAGGGGTTTTTTATAATAATGTAACTCAATGGCATTGTTATGTCCAGCAGTTATGGAAACAAGACTTTCATCTTGGTGATGTGATTAAAGCGTTCTTCTTCTTGTTTGCTCTTTGAAGGAGCTGGTCAGTGACTGGGCAAGTCATGATTAGCTACTTTTCACAGGGTTTGGCAACTGATGCAGAGGTATGGGCGGGTCATGTAACTCAGGCGGCTGATGTGTCAATGTGCAGCAAAATGCATGAGCAGCGAAGCTGACGACGAAGAGCGTAATGTGGAGGTCGCTAAAAGCGTATTCAAGGATAGTACATTGTGCGAATGCTATCAACTGACAGGCGAACATTCGCACTGCATGCTTGTCTCCGACTCTACATCGCATTGTCGAGCAAACACTATGGGTGCATGTAAGTGTGCGTACTTGTGGTGACAACTACTCGAATGAGAAGGTCACGGTCAATCAGTAATTACAAATAAGCGTGAATAGATTTGGCGTCACGTAGACCTACGCTTGGGCGCTTTCGTCAGCTAGCTGTTATATTCGCTAACACCAACATGACACATCGAGTCACTAATTAGGTTAGTGATGAAGACCTCTACTCTGAAGTCTACCTGCTGACTATTTGCGTGATAGTCTCGACAGCTTCTGGGAAACACGAGCATAACAACTCCACTTGTAGCAATTGTCAACGCGTTTTCATACGTGGAACTCAGTGATCCATCTCCGCCGGTAAACTAATTGCGCTCTTTGAAACATTAGCACTATACTCAATTAAGCTTCTGCTACTGTCAGACCACACAATGTGGACAGTGTCATGATTATTCCCAAGAAAATGGATTGCTCGCTTATCTTACATAGGTGATATATTCAGTGCACATCGTTTCCAATACCCACACCCTGATTCTCTTACGTACTATGTCATTTGTTCTTGTTATACAGCCGATGGATTTCGGATGCCCCCCTCATTTATTCTTTTCGCATGCTGCAGGCAGGTTCTATCAAAACGCAACTCGAGGAGAGGGACAAGCCCTTTTTATCCTCACAGTCCTTAACTCACAAACAGCGTAAATGACAAATCACGTCAACTTCTCTTGCAAAGTATTGAAATCGTGCAAATGACAAGTTGGTAAAGTTTTACCTTGTCCATGCATTTATCACGTCACTCACCCACTTGTTTGCTCACCTGTTGCGTTTATACCTCACATACATTGTACACCCATCTATTCCTCCATATTTTTACTTCTCTGGGCATTTGATCAAATCCTCTTGTTTTCTTGGTCCGTCTTCTGCCTACCGACCTGCCCCACGTGTGAGAGTAGAAAAACTGTAGAATGGAAATATATTAATGTTCATATGCTGCGGTAAAGTCAAGAGACACTAGAGAGCATAATCATGGCAATTAACTTGTAGAGTCGCCAAAATTCACTTTGACGCAGCAATCCGCTCTCCATTTTTAATTGCATCGAACACAATTTACGCGATGCAGGGAAATTCGCGGTTCACATTTCCGTCGGAAAGAAATGCTGCATCTTGCATCTTGGAGGATACTAAGGATGTAACCAAAGCAAAAGTTGCAATATGTTGACAAAATCGCAAAGCTAAATATCATATAATGCGGGAAGCAATTGTTTTTCCCACTTTTAAATGCCAATGTGTGAAGAAGTGAAGGCGAAAGGATTTTAGACTTTAGGCTATTCAAATTCTAGGGGTTTTTTATAATAATGTAACTCAATGGCATTGTTATGTCCAGCAGTTATGGAAACAAGACTTTCATCTTGGTGATGTGATTAAAGCGTTCTTCTTCTTGTTTGCTCTTTGAAGGAGCTGGTCAGTGACTGGGCAAGTCATGATTAGCTACTTTTCACAGGGTTTGGCAACTGATGCAGAGGTATGGGCGGGTCATGTAACTCAGGCGGCTGATGTGTCAATGTGCAGCAAAATGCATGAGCAGCGAAGCTGACGACGAAGAGCGTAATGTGGAGGTCGCTAAAAGCGTATTCAAGGATAGTACATTGTGCGAATGCTATCAACTGACAGGCGAACATTCGCACTGCATGCTTGTCTCCGACTCTACATCGCATTGTCGAGCAAACACTATGGGTGCATGTAAGTGTGCGTACTTGTGGTGACAACTACTCGAATGAGAAGGTCACGGTCAATCAGTAATTACAAATAAGCGTGAATAGATTTGGCGTCACGTAGACCTACGCTTGGGCGCTTTCGTCAGCTAGCTGTTATATTCGCTAACACCAACATGACACATCGAGTCACTAATTAGGTTAGTGATGAAGACCTCTACTCTGAAGTCTACCTGCTGACTATTTGCGTGATAGTCTCGACAGCTTCTGGGAAACACGAGCATAACAACTCCACTTGTAGCAATTGTCAACGCGTTTTCATACGTGGAACTCAGTGATCCATCTCCGCCGGTAAACTAATTGCGCTCTTTGAAACATTAGCACTATACTCAATTAAGCTTCTGCTACTGTCAGACCACACAATGTGGACAGTGTCATGATTATTCCCAAGAAAATGGATTGCTCGCTTATCTTACATAGGTGATATATTCAGTGCACATCGTTTCCAATACCCACACCCTGATTCTCTTACGTACTATGTCATTTGTTCTTGTTATACAGCCGATGGATTTCGGATGCCCCCCTCATTTATTCTTTTCGCATGCTGCAGGCAGGTTCTATCAAAACGCAACTCGAGGAGAGGGACAAGCCCTTTTTATCCTCACAGTCCTTAACTCACAAACAGCGTAAATGACAAATCACGTCAACTTCTCTTGCAAAGTATTGAAATCGTGCAAATGACAAGTTGGTAAAGTTTTACCTTGTCCATGCATTTATCACGTCACTCACCCACTTGTTTGCTCACCTGTTGCGTTTATACCTCACATACATTGTACACCCATCTATTCCTCCATATTTTTACTTCTCTGGGCATTTGATCAAATCCTCTTGTTTTCTTGGTCCGTCTTCTGCCTACCGACCTGCCCCACGTGTGAGAGTAGAAAAACTGTAGAATGGAAATATATTAATGTTCATATGCTGCGGTAAAGTCAAGAGACACTAGAGAGCATAATCATGGCAATTAACTTGTAGAGTCGCCAAAATTCACTTTGACGCAGCAATCCGCTCTCCATTTTTAATTGCATCGAACACAATTTACGCGATGCAGGGAAATTCGCGGTTCACATTTCCGTCGGAAAGAAATGCTGCATCTTGCATCTTGGAGGATACTAAGGATGTAACCAAAGCAAAAGTTGCAATATGTTGACAAAATCGCAAAGCTAAATATCATATAATGCGGGAAGCAATTGTTTTTCCCACTTTTAAATGCCAATGTGTGAAGAAGTGAAGGCGAAAGGATTTTAGACTCGGCCGAACTGATAGTGAATACACGGTGAAACCCGGTGCAGGAAAATTAGCACTGAGAGCCAGACAAGGGTCATGCAATAGCTGGAGGCATCATTTATGTCTATCGTCAATTTGATCACCCCAGTTCCT
>NW_020170637.1:45687-47329 GCF_000524195.1 Echinococcus granulosus | reverse complement strand
TCTCCGTGACACCCGAAGTGAACAGTTCCGATGATACAGGCCTCATGTTCGGTGATCAAACGGTTTGTGGCTACTCCACTCTGTTTGCCCAATGCCTGTGTGAGTGACAATCAACTTCCTGCATTACAACTCCATGATAATGCACATGGTGACGACGCCCTTGCAAAATGTCAAATGGATGACTTCTGTCAAGGGTAACGTTGGCATATAGGACCGCATTTTGGTGGTGAAAGTTCCAATGGAGTATCGCAGACGGAAATTGTACACATTCCTCTCGCAGGCCGCGTTAGTCAGACACAGGTCGGCGGTGCGCCCCTTGATCTCCCATGCACCTCAATTGGAAATCCTCTTCATGCAGCCACTCGTGGTGGTGATGCATTAATCATTCGCCTTCTCATTTTCCGACGAACCAATGTTGAGGCCGTTGGCCACCATGGCAACACATCAGCCATAAAGACCAGGAAAAATGGAAATGTAAATGCAATCACTGCTCTCCTGACTGCTGGTGGGTAGTGTTTCCTCCACAATTCGACCCCTTTAAGCATTGGTTATTAGCTGCTACACAACTTCCTGGAGCAAGATACGAACAAGCCATCGCTAATTCCCGAATATCACATCTAATGTTCCTTGGCAGATATCATCAGTTTTGCACTACCCCTTTTTTCTAGGAGCTGATGTACACGCAGTGATTAAAGTGACTGGCAAGATGGCTTTCTTCCTGGCCAAAGACGGTGAATTCGCTGAAATCTGTGATGGTTTGTAGGAAGCTTAATTATACAGAACCTGATAGTTTCCATTTTCCCACCCATTGGCTCTTCATAATTTGCAAAATAGCAGCAGATACCTAGAAGTGTTCTAGCTGCAGCATTTGATCTTTCATGACATCAAACGAACACATCTTTATTTATGACCTGTTGATTTTGCTTAAATCATTAAAAGTTAAATAGTTATGTATGCATCGGGTCAGTAGTTGAGACGAGGAAGTGAAGGCTGTGTGCAATAGATCATGGATAAACAACGAAAGGCGGACGACTTTCCTTCCACTTTTGAATGGATATATACGGAAGAAAAGTAGACTGACTGATTAATGGGGTCTTGGCATTGGATTAGGAACTGGGTGTCCTCCTACTCGGAATAGCTGCATTTCACTTCCTCAGTAAGTCAAGAAGGCGGAATAATTGTCATTTGAAGTACTGCTAAAGGATATTGAAGCTTGAGAACTTGGTAAGTTGTTGCAGCTTGCAATAAGCTGCCTCACCCTACTGACACGTCCCCAAAATCGGGACTTTGACATTAGCAGTAGCCTAACACTCCACGTAAGCGCATCATTGCTACCTAGCTGGAGTGTATGCAGACTGTACCATCACCATCGCTGAGTGGGTCATTGGCATAAGTGGCCTCATCGTCAAGAAGTGTCGTTCATTACAAGTCATTGCTGGTGCAGCATATGCCTCCTTCTCCTCCTTCAGTGCGTCACTTTAAATCCACTTGGCTTCTAGACCGCCTTTGGAACACTTCGTGTCCTTACTTATGACTATGAAGCAGGCAGTTTAGATCTACTCTGACCTCTGCCTACATCGTCCTTCATCTCTCTCTTTCAAGAACAAATTATCGTAAGATAGAGGGCATTCGCGGCTGACAG
>NW_020170637.1:10644-45587 GCF_000524195.1 Echinococcus granulosus | reverse complement strand
ATATTAAAATAAGACAGTGAATGTGAATTACTTAAAGGTGAAATGTCTCTACCAGGGTGTAATTAGCAATTATCATAATCAGCCAGATTTGCAGTTTATGCTTGTCACGTTAATCTGCATCATTTTTTAAACAAGCAAATATATTTATGTACTAGTCTAACATAAAAGATTAGGAATACCATAAAAATGATGGCAAATTAAAGATCAGAAAGAAGGTTTGCTTTTGTAATAACAAATACCTCAATAACTCTGGAGGAAAACAAAAAGGATCAACGTTTAACAAAATTACTGAATATTAAGTCTGCTACTTAAACAAACAGGAGCATATTTAGCACATTTAATCAAGAAACTAATAATACTTCTCCATAAAACTTACAAGACCTTTAGTGACTTTTCAAAGTGAACCACCAAAAAACTTCTGAGTAATCAAGAAAAATTTAAAAAATTATTTTGTTTGGAAAGTGTACACCCCTTATTACAGGTCGGGTAAATGTAGGTCTGATTAAAAATCACAAACCGAATTTCGGTACCATGAGTCGCCCCGGGGTATGTGGGAGCTGTAAAACATGATTTCGCTTAGGATGTTGCATACATGATGCCCTCGGTGTAATTTCATGCCTTCTACTTGTTAAATAATTTCAGCCCTACAACACGAGAGCATTAAGGGAAGCCATCGCCGCTGACAAATCTGCAGTTGTCGAATTTTTACTTCAGCAGGGTGTCAGTTTGTTCTTCCTGCCTTTTTCCAAAGTCATTTGCCAGTCATAAAAATTCAGGTTTTGAAAAAATTTGCAGACGTCAGCACTTAGATATACACGAAAGTAGAAAAGTGTAACACTTTTGAATATAGCTTGCTATGGACTTTGAGATTTTTTGGAATTTTGTCAGCTTAACTCAAAATAGTAGAGCCGAAGCTGCTATGGTTCAAATCTGCTTTTCTGATCCTGGCTCGACCCATCTTTCTAAAATCTGTCATTGTGAAGTAAGACTGGGGAATATTTTGACCACAGGAAAGGCCTGTTAATGACAACTTCTATTTACGCTCTGTGTCTAATAATTTCTACATAATAGGTTGATCCGAACGTACCTGATCATGAAGATAGTGAGCCACCTCTTTTACTGGCTGCCATGTGTGGCTCCGATCAAGCAATGCACGTCCTCCTCAGTCACGGTGCGTCAATTAACGCTATCGACAGACATGGTAACACGGCACTCCACTGGGCGGCAATTGTAGGCAATATGAATTGTGTGACACTCCTCCTGTCACATGGAATCCCCATAAATATCACAAATGACATAGAAGTCACTCCTCTGATGTTTGCTGCTTCCTACGAGCACATTGACATCGTGGGATATCTGCTACAGCAAGGAGCCAGCACGTTGCCTCAATTGAATCAATGGAATGAATCGGCACTCACGTTCGCATGTTATGCGGTTCGTAGCTATTGCAAGATTTCGGTTGCTGCGTTCTGTTTATCCTGACACCCAAACGCCATTTTGTGTCACAATTTAATGCCAACCCTCCTATATATAGGCACATAGAGTTGACTTCCCCAGTGATGTGTTGCATACCTCACTTTTGCTTAGGGTGACATTGGCATCGTGGAGATCATTTTAGCGGTGGAGGTCCCGGTGGAGTATCGGAGCAGGGAATTGTACTCTTCCCTTGGACAGGCTGCGTTGGGCAGACATATGGATGTGGTAGAACTCCTACTGGATCTTAAAGCGCCTGTCGATCTCCAGGACACATTGATTGAAAATCCCCTTCATTTAGCCATTCGTGGTGGCAATGAGTCAATCATCAGCCTCCTCCTATCCCAAGGGGCAAATATTGAGGCCATTAGTCTCGATGGCTACACACCACTCATGGCGGCTACAAGAGGACGAAATGTGAATGCGGTCACTGCCCTCCTAGATGCAGGTGAATAGTAATTCCTACAAAATTTGACCTTTTTATTCATTGTCCATTGACTGAGACATAACAACTTGGTGCAGGCTAGATAGCAGCCACTACATATTCCAAAATATCCCACCATTTGTCGTATGATAGACTTATATATTTTAGCTGCCCTTTCCTCTAGGAGCGGACATATACGCAGTGAATGAAGCAACCGGCGAGACTGCTTTTTCTCTGGCTGAAGAACGGGGTTACGTAGAAATCGGCAGTATTTTACTAGGGGCTATTATTAGGAAAAATTTGTAGTCTCATTTTCCTCAACATTTGCTCTTCATAATTTGGAGCGCTTCAACCAGTGCACATGAATTTACATACCGCTAACAGAATAAATCCTTACTTATTCATTGCAATACTGCCTTATTAACTTAAAACAGAATGGCAGTGAGGCACAAGCCTAATAATTGGGATGAAAAAGGCGGCCGTAACCTAGATGCCATGAGTGTTGCGGTATGGACGAAGACCGAGGTCTTCTGTGATATGCAAATCTTAGAAGGATGGGAAAATTGCCGCTAGTCATTTTGCCAACAGGTCAACTATTCTGGTTAGTGCATTACCCTGCGCGGTCTTATTCACTACCATCATTTGCAATTTTTACGCCCAAATGTTTACCGGAAGGATAGACCTATGTTGCACACATAAGGTGTGCTCAAACGTGAGAACTCTGATGACTAAAAATACGTAAACGAATACTCACTATACTCAGCTATAAAATCTGTTTCAAAAGCATTAGGGCCCAAATCCATACTCAACGACTGGGCTGACTTTTCTCTGATTGGCAAATAAGTACTTGGTTAATAACCGCCGACAGCCAGTCAGAGCACTGCAGAATACACGAATATGATTAGAAGAGTAAGTGAGAGGGAGAAAGGAAGGAAGAAGGGAGTTGTGGAGTCAAGATGCCCCAGAAGGGAAAAATGTTTTGCAAGTTCCTTGTGTGGGTGGTGAAGCACCCAATCAAGAAACACTGAGACGCTTTTTCTACGAAGGACGTATAAGCCAAGTTCCAACTTTGAAAGAAGGCGACAAGAATGAAAGTTTTGATGGCAGCGATTAAGTGATATTATTGCTGTAAGGGACTGAACGATCGGTTGAGGTGTCACTTGATTGATAATACCACATATCGCACTCCTGTTCCTTGACGGCCCACCGGTTGTAGTTGCAGGATTTAGGCATGCAGCCACCAGATTCATGATGCCTGGCGGCGGTTAACATCTGACAACTTGGCTGCTTTGGATGTCCTTCGTGCAGCTGCAAGGTAGTCACTTCATTTAGACTAAGAATTCATTAGAATTCATTGCCTTTTCCAAGAAACTGTTCAGGCAGACTACAGCTTATTTACTATTCCTGCAGTGAAGAAACGACTTGATATAGACAAGGCTGACAAGAGAAGAAACAAAGAGCAAGTATACATGTATTGGGAGAGCTAGCATAACTACTGATCCAAGAAAAAGTTTCATTAAACCACTTAATTGGAATGATAGACACACTACCCAAAGAGCTTTGTGAAAAATAATTAAATTGCCAAATTATGTGTAAATTATTTTATATTTTTAAAAAATGAACTTTACAAGTGGAGACTAGGTTTAATGTAGGGATATATACGAAGGAGATTGCATTTTAAGCATGAATCTTAGACTTCTATTTAAAATGGCCTATTTGAGGTAGGGAAATTGTTTGAATATTAGAGTCATGTCTATGTCGAAGGAAGTATTGAAGTGCAGAAAACATCACCGCACCAACATCTTACATAACGAGTTTCAATGTTTTCAAGCGACACCGAATTTGCAGAGTCTACACTTCATTCTTGACCTCTTTTTTTGGAATAAACTCCTGCAAAGCTCATCAGCCTCTAATTTCCCCAACAAGTGTCATAAATTCCTTTATTTGTTGCTACTGCTTCTGATTGTCCATCCCTCTCTCATTCGTTCCTCTGCCTAATTTATCTCTTTTCCTAACATTCTAGGATCTGGGCCTCAAATAACACCTCCCACGAAACTTTAACCTTAGATAATGTGTGAGTCTACAACTTTCTAACGGCCTACTAACAAATCTTTCTGGTCTATTGTATTGTGTAAAATCTTCAAAAGATATCCATAAAATGAGCGTTACAGTGCCATTTGAATGTGAATATAGGTAGAGACAGGAATTTCTATTTCCGCATCAGCTCTTACCTCTGTTAACAGTGCAGAAGAATTCCGTTTTATTTTGTAAACAGAATTTCGGTTGCAAATGCCTCCCATAAGATGTAGGTTCTTGTTAAATCTGCTTAACAGATAGGTAAATGTAGATCGCAGCAGTAGTTTTACAGAGTTGGAATAGGAAGTTTGACTGGAAAAATTGAACTACTTAGAGATACCACATTTTACAGGAAATCTAAAAGGCAGACAACTTTTCGGCATATTGTATAAGCTGTTAAATTTCGACGAGAGTAGAGGAAATGCGGTAAAAACGAGTAGGAGTCCTTGCGTAATCCTGACCGGTATTTTGTGGTGAGGGTTTGAGATGCGCTCGATTCTGACTTCTAGTGGAGATAATTTGTGTTTCTTTAGGCCTCATAAACTGAATTATTCACATGGGCAAGGATATTCAAGATTGTCATTTTCGAAGAAATGCAAATTTTACTAGTGGTTTGTGGATGGGTGCTTAGCGCGCAAAATGAGAGTGGCTTTTTATGGGAGATGGAAATCGTCTGCGACCACGGGGGTAAATTAAATGCCACTATTTGGTTATTGCTAATGAAGGATCAGCTTGAAGATAAAGAGTATGAGCAAATGGAATTTAGGAGAAAGGTATCTAACCCCACGCTAAAAGAGCAGGATAATCATCAAAGTGAACGAATGGCAACGATGTTTGACACAAAACACTAAGTCGGTAGCCCACTCCTGTATAATCCTACTCAGTAATTTGAAACAAGATATATTTACTTGTCCTCACTGTGTCTTTATTAGTTTAGAAATAACACACACAATTTTACTAATTACATAAATTGCAAAAAATATCACACCCATGTGGCATTGTTTGAGCTGTAACTGTGACAGCTGCAAAATGGCATTTGGGCATGAGCTGCTCAGTGTGCTGATATTGTCTGCAGTCAGCAGGCGAACAAATTTCATTTCTCAAAAATGGCATTTTATGTTGGCTCCTGCAGTGGACAGAGTGGACAGTGTGGACAGAGTGGACAGTGTGACAGAGTGCTTATCATATCACGCATTCTTCAATCGGACTTCTCATCGTACATGCAGCATAGTCGTCATCCCAATAGTTCAACGCCACTTACATTTCTGAATATGTGGCAGTAAAAGTCATTTTGCTTATCTACGTATTTAATATAAGTTGGGCATTACTCAATTATCCACTATTATATGTGTGTTACTTTATCTTCTTTTAATCAGCCTTATTTCCCGTTCGATTGTCCTGCTTAACAAGGCCGCATTCTCAATTCCTCCCTGGTGTCCCCAGCATAGAGACGGGTGCCACCGCAGGGTTGTGCCACACCTATTACCCTTCCATGGTATCTCACCACAGCTATAAGTTGGCAGAACCAAAAACTTTTCACACTTTTTGATGTGCCCTTGTGGATCTAAGAATCAGCCTATTTTAAAAGTCAAATGATTAAAAACACAATTTGCTGAATCCCGTCCAACGTAAGTGGCCCCTTTTTGTCGAACCCACTTATGTGATTAGCAGTTTTTATATGCATAAATGCCTTATTTTTCGTTATTTTGTCTCTTTGATATCACTTTTGCACTATTAACGTACATTCTGATTACTGAGAGAAAGTAGTTAATTAAATCACCAGTCACTGGTAAAGTTCAAATCCAAAAAACATTGATATTTGAGCCAAAAGTTAAAAAAACTCCTACTTTCTGCTAGTTTTGGTGCTGAATTAACGAGTGATTTTCTGAAACTATGTAGAGGAATTTTAGTGCCACTCTATTCCACTCCAATGCACTCTATGTGTCAAAGATCCTGTTTTTTTATTAACGTCCTTAAATTTCACCCATCTTGTGTCATGCATTACCGTTCTACACCCAGTCATACTGGTTACAAAAACTGAAAATTGATGGAAGAGTCCTTCTTGATCATCCAAAAGAAAATTTCATATTGTGTGAAAATAAAGAGAAGAACACGGAGAGGACGCCAACCCATCTGCATTGATTTGTCGACATCTCCGCGTCAGTGAATAGTGAACACCTTTCGGATAATTAAACGTCATATGCCAAATTTCTTCCTTAGTTGTACACAACTTCTCTCCTGCCAAATTAGATCACTAGGTGAAAAGTAATCCGAAAGTGATTAAACTGGCATTGTTCAAATAATTGTGCGTTCTTATAGTAAAGCGGCAAAGAAAAGAGTTCTTCAACTCAGCTATTGTAGCAACTTTAGTTTACATGTGGAACAATGGACGCCTAAAACAGGAGTTGCGCCTTCGTGCCTGGTAGAGAGGAGCTCTAAATATCTTGTACATTGACCACAATAATTCCTCATGGCCATGAGGTCTCTTCTGTGTCTAAAGTCGACTAGAATTAATGGCGAATGACTACGGCCTTGTCCAGTTTCTGTCTTTCTGCTAATGTTTTCGGCAGATGGCTAATTCGTGTTTCTAATGCCAAACCATTATTGTAAACAATGTAGTACCCATAGTATGATGATATTTGATGTGGAAATGAGTGGACCCAAAGACGGCAACTTGATAGGGAAGGCGTCAACAGAACATCAGCTCCATGGGAACCACATCACTGGGAATTTTGACAATCAGTTTTTACAAGACTCATGACTGAGCTTAATGGTGACATTTCACGTGCAGATAGTGACAATCCTTCCAGAAGGGGGTGATTTCTGATGCCCGAGCTCAAGGCGTTAATAATATTTGAGCCTTGTATTTGTTTGTCGAGATGGTGGGAAGGTGCTCCCAAATCTGCCAGTAAAATCTCCTTTTAAATGATAATGTCAGATGTTTCGGCACATTTAAGAGACGAGATCAAAATTACTTTTACCAACGGATAAGAAGGACGAGAGGCTGCAGTAAATATTATTAAAAAAGACATTGCTCATTATTGACAAGTAGACAAAGAGGATGAAGTAATGGTGTAAATGACAGGCTCCTTTTCAATTGCTACCTCCACCCGACTGCATTTGAATGCTGTGATTGTTGCTCAACTTAGGCGTCCCTAAACAAGCAAACGAAATGTTACACACTATTTGTTATGTTGGAATCCGCTCCATTTCAAAACTGTACGTGACAGCAGTACCATTGAACCACAAACACGCAGAGATTAACAGAAGAGAATTCTGACTGAAAGAAGATAAATTAACATACAAATGAGTGAAAGATTAAGTAACGCACTACTCACTTTAGGTGCTTAGTTGCTACCATAATTATAGCAAATGAACGCCCTTGGAATTGCAAGATCAAGGTTTAAAGCTAAATAATATGATACCTCACTTTTATCGCTTAATCCCTTGTACAATCGCACTTGCGCCGGTGGGTCGCAAAGATTGGTCTGAGGCTTCAAAGGTGGTAAGGTAATCCTTTACTAGAGAACTCGAATTCGTCCCTTCCTGTGGATTCAATGATCCATTCTGCACTGACCAATCAGGACGGAGTGAATGTAGCTCGACATTCAGTGGCAATCGGGAATAAGCCACGGAAAGAATAAATAAGGAGGTTCACGAAAATGGAGTGATATAACTGCGCCCACATCAGATGTTCAGCTTGTTTTGGTGACTAGCGATCGTGTCAGAAGAGAATTGCAAAATGATCGTCGTAAAAATGTTGCCTGAGGAATGCCGCTGTGAGGGACCATGCCTGTTTCAATGCACGCAAGTATGCACATTTACTCAATACTTTATGGAAGGCATATATCCTTTACAGAAAGAATGTCCATACTCTCAAATTGTTGCTTTGAAAGTCAGACTAAGTGATTTGTCGTATCTGTGTGTTTTATTCAAAACGCAAGAATCTGCTTACCCCATTGAATTGTTTTGTATAGCGGAGTGAAAAATGACCCACCTCCAAGTAACCCCCGAAGCAACATATAAGCGGCCATGCATATCTCTTCGACTTACTTACTCACTGCAACAAGATCCATGCTACTTCTACCACGACGGCTTTCCGCTCTTTATTTATACAGTCAGATCATTCAGCAATGAACAATAAGGCGAGTAGTGAAACTGTATCATTATCGATAGGGAAGTTGTGGTAGCTGAAGAGATATGCTTTACGCCCGCGGGGCTTAAAAGACTGCCAAACGCATGAGTCATTGATCATCACTAAGAAGTACACTTAGTGCTGCACAAATCCACACCTCCAAGACGAGGAGTTATTTAACCTCCCAAGATGTAGAGCTTGCTTTTTGTCTGAATAACTGGGGTTAGATCTATCCACCTGAGACGAGTGAATTTACATTCTTGGGAGAAAGTTCTTTTTGCAAAAATCAGAAGGAGCCTTCTCTTTTGGGACAACACAGACATCGCATAGATGTCCACATTTACTAAAAGAGGATAAGCAAGTTAGGGCGGGAAGTTAGGGGGGTAGAATCACAGCCTATTCCGTCTACTCCTACTTCTCCTTCTCCTCATTACCATCATTATCATATCTTTCTGCTTATTTATAGATGATTTGCAGAGCAGAATAAATACAAAGTAAGTAAAAGGGAGGTGATTCTAGTATCAAGAGGGCTGAGAATTGTAAACTTCAAGATTTTGCATCCCATTCAAGAAGAATATATAGGAAAGACATTCAGACTCATGTTGCAGCCTTTTCTAACCCCATTCTCCCAAATGGACAGCTTAGCCCTTTTACACCACAGAAAGCCAAAAATTTTCCTTTTGGCCTTTATAATTTTAATGTTTTTCTGATAAGCTCAACTAGCTATGTACAGTCAGCCTACAATATGAGTGACCTGTCAAAAGTATGAGGATTTATGCCCGGTGTTTGATTGCCCCTGTATTGGTGACTCCATCAATCATTTTGGACATAGGAGAAAATAAATAAACAGCTCAGTCCAAATATATGTAATTTGAGGGTGAGAGATGCACCGCTTTGCTCTTAAGCATTTATATCGCTTAACGCCTAGCGATTTCGAGCAGGACTGAGCTCAGGTGAGCGCGATTTACCACACCCTGAGTGAATTTGACCTTCTGTATGGTGGGTTATCAGTGGTCGGGTAACAGCTTAGCATTCTCAGTTAGGTCGGTGAGGACATTTACTTCGTGCGTGCACCGAGTTTAGGTGGCCAGCTTCTCTTGACTGCTTGAGCATTTGCATTTCTCGCGGCCTTTTTCCCGTGTTTGGAGAGAAGAAAGCAGACATTCTGCAGACGCGCCTTCTTTACCTTGCCTATCAATGGCGTAAATGATACACAATCCTTAGTTGGAGGGTTAGGTGATGCGATACAGCTCATCAAATATAGAGGAGTTTGACAATGGTGGTGACAGACAGCTCTTGAAGGCTGCTAGAGTAGCTCATGAGAAATGGGTCCAGACCCTTCTATACACCTGTGAGTGAGCTACTCTTTGATTAATCATGTGCACTCTCGTCCCATCCTTCACTCACCCAATCATTTAGTAGCACACTTAATCACATGGGTTGAGTTTGAGGAGATTTCTCTGGAATTCCCTTGCGTTTGTCACTGTGTGTGTGTGTGTCTGCGTGTCTGCCCGTCTGCAGATTAGCCAACGATGTAGGTGAGAGAGGCATTGCCATGAGATTGCAAGTAATGCCACACTGGAGTCTATGGAAGGTGTTTACAGTGAACACTTCACCTTGTAGTCAATAGTCTAGGAGACTGCTCGCATGCCTCTGATCTTCCAAAGACATTAATGAACCCACTGATGGTGACTTCAGTCGTCACGAATTGATACCTCCACAGCAACAGTGACAATGAAATCATTCCATGGATATGATATTTGTATGGACGGACCAAAAGGTTTATTGAGGTCAGATATTTGGTTAGGTGAGATGACCTGAGCTGGGTAGATTTGAGTTAGCTACAACCCTCATCGACCACGGAACCACACATGATTGTATGTATACCAGGGCAAATATCACTACAATGCATTGTCCTGTTCTTTACTAAACCCTACGCTATAAGCCATCAGTCCATTTAAAGGCTCCGCGCAATCAGTTTGCAAAAGTGGGCTCATTTGGCGGCAGATTTAGAGATTGGGTGCAAGTTAGTCACCTTTTGAGATTCCTTGTGCCCAAAAGGTTATAAAGGTTCATTATTAATCGCCGGAAATTGGTCTAACGCCTTCATCTCCGGGAGTGAATCGGGGCTCAATGCATTCGTTTCGAAGTAGTCAGTCATAAACCAGGCGCCATTTCAGTCTCTATTTTAGTGCGTGAGCTTCCATAGGTAATGCAGCACACGGTACCGGTGTACATCCAGCTGCCACTGCTTGGGATTATCTGGAGTGAAGGTATTCCACATGGTGCCATGAAGCGCATGAAGGCAGGTAAGGTAGAGATGTGCTCTCGGGATAACTCTGATGTTGCAACGAGGAGTTTAGAAAAATTTAAATGCATTAAAAGAAATTGAGTTCTTTCTATGATTGCGCTACCTTAATGGGCGTGTTTCCCATTATCAATTCTGGCCGATCCTTGGCCAGCAGTGCAGCAGTTTGCTCAACACATCTAAGAGTGCTTATGAGATGGCGCACAAATTAATGACTGGCGTCCTACATTGGCGCCTTCACTGTGTGTTGACTGACGGCAGACACAGCCTCTGATATACGACTAGTATTTGTGAGCGTATGGGTAAATGTGTGAGTGAAGAAATGAATGCTTTACTGTTCTACGTGGGGAGAATTGGCAATATAGCGGTGGTTGAGTGAGTGCTGTTTGGGTTGCCTCTTGATCAACCACCAGATGGGATCAACAGAGAGTTGAATTTGATGACCCAATTCGAACTGGATGCCACCAGCTCGACTGTATCAATTGGCTATACCAATTTTCGCGAAAATTGCTCCACCCTACTCAATCTGCTTCTCAGGACAAGACGTGATCATTGTGGAGTAATGACTCGGTAATCACTACAGTTTTCTTACATTTTCTTATCTATCCAACCATGTATCCGTGCATTGTAGATGACTGCGTCCATTCATTTGGCTCTTCGGTGTCTGATTCACTTGCAACACTAAAGACATTTCATTTGTGAAGACAGAGTGCTGATACGCCAACTTCGAAACGTTGGCATACCACCATTGGCAAGTCACTATTTTGCACAGGGAACTGTGCAAGGACAAAATCGTGCAACTGGATAGTATTCAGATGTGAACGATTCACACATGTATGCATCCAGTTGTGTGCCACCCGTTGACCTATTTCGACTCGTCGGATGGAGTGTGCAAGAGGTCGAAATTCCTTCATGGAAGTGTGTCTGCCTTCAGTTTGCAGTCCTATTTAGGTACCTGCACACACTTCCGTCTTACAAATATGCTAATAGTTTACACTACATTGTCCCACTCCATTCGATCCAAGTAATATATTTTGTGCCAATAATCCTTTTCTTCAACAACATAAGTGATTCAATATGAGCTAAGTAGGAACGTTGGCTTTAAATCTGACCGATGCGATCCGGAGAAGACCAGAGGTGGTTCGGAAGCCTTTTAAACAGAAGGGTCATTTAAAATCACTCAGTAAAATTAAGGCCAAATAGCGCAATAGGAGAAATCGTGTGCTGGACCAGCAAGGACTCTAAACGTGTGGTTGTTTTCCAAGAGATGTCTACCTTTGACAATAACATCCTGCATCCTAGGAGAAAAAGGCAGCAACCTGCTAATGGCATAAATTGCGTCAAGTCCTTTTGTTAGACAGCAATGAATTGTTTGCGCAGAGTGTCTAGCTTTCACTAACAAAAAACCTGCCTTTTACAGAGGTGCTAAATACGACAAAGTGGTTTCTTGCTGGGTTCACTTACTTACCAAGATGTGGACATTAGCATCATATACAGGAGCTTCTTCTAGCATTTGCATGTTGTGAATGGAGTCTGTCTGTGAGACTTGATAGCTACCTGTCGAGCAGACATTCTTCTGCTCTCTTGCAATTCGTGTAAGTCAGGGCACTCTAGACACAGCTTCTTAAGTGAGGACATTTTAGTGCGGTTAGAATAGTCTTCATTTGCTTAGGTCAAACCAACAAGAGATGAAATAGCTCATAGTTTGCTCTCCGGAAGTGACGTAATGTGTATGAAGTATAATTTACAGCAGCTTTTTCCGTATTAGCCACTAGTCGCATGCATAAGTTAATAATTGCCACCAAACAAATCAGATAATATCATCACTTCCTAAATTAGCGTGTATTCGATTGATGGAATGTATTATTAACTGCAATTACTACAGCTTCCTAAAGTACATGACTATTAAGGAGGGCAAATAGCAGGAAAAAGCGGCGATTATGTGGCTCTTTTAGCGACAGCTTCGAGTAGAATCTCAGAGATTTCAGCGTAACCCCGTTCTTCGGCCAGAAAAAAGGCAGTCTCGCGAGTTAGCATATTCACCGCATTTATGTCTGCGCCTAAAAGAAAACATTGCTAAAATGATGAGATCTGCCAAGTGACAATAGATGAAATATTCAAGAATTTCGTGGTGCATAGTATACAGCATGCGTCAAACGGTTGTGTCCTGGCCAGAATAGATGCGCATTGAGGTCAAATCGAGGCGGAAATGCTATGCACCTGCTGTTAGGAGAGCTCTGATGGCATCCACATTTCGTCTTCTCGTAGCCTCCATGAGTGGTGTGTAGCCATGCTGATCCACGTACTTAACATTTGCTCCTTGGGAAAGAAGAAGGCGAATGATTGATGCATTGCCACGACGAATGGCTGCAAAAAGTGGGTTTTCAATCGAGGTGCTGGGCAAATTGACAGGCGCCCCACGAGTCAACAAGATTTGTGCCACCGCCATATGCTCGCCCAATACGGCCTGTGTAAGGGAAGCGTACAGCTGTCTCTTTCGAAACTTCTTCGGAACCTTCACAGTTAAAATGAGCTCCACTATTGCAACATTGCCCTAAACAGAAGCGATGTGGTTAACAGCTTGCAAGGTACGTCGGCACCGAGTGCACTGTCATGGAGTGGTGATGCAAGAAGGCGATTGAGTGTCACTCACGTGTCAAGGGTAGACAAAGTTGGGTAGTCAAACCACACGCTAACCACATACCGCATAAGATGCGAGAGTGAGGGCTGACTCGTCATAATCATTCAGCTCGGGCGTCGTGGAAGCACCTTGCACGATGAGATATCTCACAACATCAATGTGTTCGTAGGAAACGGCCTGCATTAGGGGCGTTTTTCTTAGGCGGTTGAAGGTATCCTTGAAGATTCCGTGCTGCAGAAGTAGGTACACACAATTCATGTTGCCTGCAACTGCCGCCCAATGGAGGGCCGTGTTACCCCATGTATCAGTGGCAGTAACTGATGCACCATGGTTGAGGATGACGTGCATTGCCCTATCGGAACCACACATGGCGGCCTTGATAAGGGGAAGCTCACCATCATCGCACAGAGTAACGTTCGGATCAATCTATTGCACAAAAAAGAGGGACAGAGCGTACAAACAAGACAAATGAGGCGGTTGTACACTTCCTCATTGTTCATAATTTTCGATTTTAACCTTACAGTGGGGGATTCGACAGAGACAGTTTAACCCCGAAACTAGCTGGCTCCGAGATGCATACCACCTCCCACTTATTTGTACGGAGAGATGAGTAGACAAAGGATAGTCGGTGTGCATTGTAAACACCAGAAAATCCCACCTAGATGAATTAAAGCATTTGTCTATCTTCCAGTATGCCAAAAATATTGACGATTTAATTTCTTCAAATCTGCGTTTTAATGCTAAAAGTGTAAAAGAGTTGAGAAGGAAGCACGGTGAATAGACTAACTTTCTGCTGAAATAGCAATTCAAGGGTGGCGGCATTGTTGGATTCGATGGCTTCTTTCAATGCATTCTGGCAGATGGACTAAAATTATTAAAAAAATTGGAAATATAAAGCCAAATTAGTGAAGCAATCGAGTTTACAGCGTTTTCAGAAACTAGAAACGAGTATAAAATTGCACATTTTATTACTTCCACATACCCCACGACGATTCATGCTACGGAAATACTGCTCGACCTGTTAATCAGAACAGTATTTATCCAAACTACAATAACAAATGTGAGTTTTTTAGCAAGAAAACTTTTGTTCTTCCCATTTTTAATTATTGAAATATTGCTACCAGTTATTAAACTGATAAGGACATTTAATATAGGCACTGTCATGTCACATGGCAGATAATTACCAAGTTTTTGTTTTAATTCGCTGGACAAACGTTCGGTTTTTGAAAGTCAAATATTAAGCAAGAGCATGGTGTCCAACATCGTTAATTTTCACACACTGTGATGGTTTTCCGTTTGTTTGACTCTGAAGGCAACCCTTGTTTCATGGTTCCAGAAAAATTGCTAATGTTTTAGATTGTATTTTTTCGGTTCAAAAAATAAAAATAGATGAATTAAAATGAAATTAACCAATATCCATCTGGCTGCTTATGATACCCTCGAAGTTCCTAAAAGATGACACATCTCATGTGAACATGGAAAAGGGGTGAATATAACTGGATTTTATTGACACAAAATGTCAATCGAAACGTGAGGGAGAAAGTGAATGGCCCCAGGTTGTCAAAAGTGGTAAGCAACGCCACCGTTGACTTGGAAATGGCATAGAAAGTAGTTAGATTTTAACGGCGCACCATACCAGTATTCGCTTGAACTTACTTTTCAAAATTTTTACTTCTACTTTGTAAGTAAGAAACAGTACTGTCTTAAACTTCGTCGTTTTCCTAATTCTCATCCACCAATGCTCAGCTTACAAAGGTCAAATGCAATCCAAAATCGACTGCTTAAAAGGATTAACCTGCATGATTTTTACGTGAAACCGATGGTGTGGTGTTGTGTTGGCAGTGCAGTGAAGTGTGGTATAGTGTAGCAAGGAGAAGAGGAGAGGTAAGGAAATTTTCCCATTCAGCTGCCGGATTCGCCTTCCTTACCTGGGGCGGTTGCAGTTGTGTCCGCGTAGTAGCAATGTACAGTGCCCCAGAATTGCAGCCGCTTGGCCGACTGTTTTGTGAAGTGTGCCAGAGCAATCAAGATAGAGTATTAAATAAACTCCTCCTCTCCTTCCAAAGCTGCACCTTGAATGGGGCAAAGAATGGTCATTTGAGCGTGTAGAAAGTAGGAGGTGGAGGCGTGGTGGGACAGGAGAGGTGGAAAGAGTGGAATTTTACAAAGGGAACAGAAGTGTCATAATCCCTCGACAACAACATTTGACCACACCTGTTTCTGTGGCTGCAGTGAGGTTAGGTAGATGAGTTTACTGCAACGCCTAGACTTAGTAAATGTCGTCGCACATGTTATCAGTAGAGATGGCTACTCGTATGCGTTCACACATCGGCACATGAGTAATTGCACCCACCTTGATAGGTCTCTGTGTGATGTGACGTTAAAAGGTCTGGTCTGGTTCTTTACCTGCCCTTTAACAGATATATTTTGTAGGAGTCACATTTCTTTTCTGTGGCATCCCCAATACTCCTCCATATTCTGGTATGATTTGTGCTTTGTCAAAGTGCGCAATTGCATCTGTTAAAGGAAGGTGCTGGAGCATCATTGGATGGATGTGGAAAGAGGGTCCGTGCACCTCTTGCATTTACGCTGACCGGTACCGTAATCAGGTTGCTATGCAGGCTTTAGCAAGTAAAAATTTCTGCCTGAAGATGTGCTTGTTAAAATAGTCTGATGGTCTATTTTAAGAGATGTTTGTACTGACTTGTCTTTGATCTATGGAGATGATGAAAGCATCATTGTCGTCAATAGCCGCACCACAGCTGGCAACAGAAAATTTCCACATCATACAGTCCTACTTTTTATCCGTTTTTAACAAGTACGGAAAGGTTAAACTATTACAAGCGCCTTCCTATTCACTGCTTTACCTTCGCCAGTCCTAGATCTTAAACTCCTTCTCCCAAATAAACTTGAACATCGGATCAGTCACCTTTATCAACACTGTAACCGTGGCGAGCCTCACATCTGTCTTCAATGTAGCCTTCTTCAACATCTCTTTAGCTGCATGCTGTTTCGCTTCCTCCCACCCTTTTCTTCAACGATTGTGAATAATTATTCAAGCAAAATGGAAGGTAAACTGTGAAAGTGCAAGCAGTAGCATAAATGTGACGCAAGAGTAACTACAATGTGAAATGTCACCTGAAGGTAGTGAGGCAGTTCAAAGATTGAGCAATTAAGTGTAGTGGTGATAAAGAAGACCCTGTAGCGATCATATCTTTCCATTTATGTTCACGCTTGTAAACTGGTTCTACGCCCTCTCCACACGGGTTGGAGAAGGAGATGACAAATGTGTTAAGTGAACTTGGGACACTCATAGTTGCTATCACTTTGTCCTAGTGTTCGATTTATGAAGAATTAGTTAAAGGAGAGCATAGGCATTGCACTCCCACTTACAGGCAGCATTTTGTTTTTGGATCTGTTTCCAAGTCCAAACTCCTCTTCTTGCATTTTGCAGAGATACCTTTGCTTACCTTACACTGCTTTACCATTCCTCCATGTTTTTTGACATTGCTCACTTGAAAACACTTGGGGCTTTCACTTTTCGTCGCTTGAACATGAGAGCCTTGCATGTGGTCACCGTTGCAGCCTTGAAGAGGGTGGCATAATGATCGGTGTCATCAGATATCAAGTAAGTTGTAAAAGACTGATAAAGAGATTCAATATTTTTTTATTAGTGAAGTATCGAGTCGGAAAGTCTAAACGCACAAAAACACTCGCTTAGTTGGACTTAACAGTCACACTTTGTTTGATTTGGCTGGAAATGTCTACCCCGTGTACCACTTTTCATTTTGCAAATAGGAAATATGCTAACCAGCAAATGCTGGAACAAAGAAAATTCAGCAGAAAAGCAAAGAGGCCTTGCCATGTTTCACTTCAGTGCTTATGTAAGCGAATCATGGCTAATATTTAGAACGTCCATTTCAAAGAAGTACGTCTTCTCACGTCTCAACATAACATGGTCGAATGAGAGCCGCCTACATAAGAGTGGCGTTCAATTTACTTATGGGATCAGTCACCAACGCTAAACGATATTTGTCTGGTCATAAAACCACTTCTCATTTGACAATTAAACATCAGCTCATAAGCCATCGCCTGAAGCTGCATTCTTTGCAAATCGACCATAGTGGATGACTTGGCTCATGTGAATAAATCAGTTTGTGGGACCTAAAGGATAACAAACAGATCCACACCGAGTCTGATAAGAACAGATTTCAAGTTGGTACTCTAAAATACCAATCAGTATTTATTACAAATTCAGTCTCATTTCCTCTCGCATGATCTGGATATTTGGTAAGTGCGCACAACTAACTTGGGCCTACTGACATACAATACGCTGTAAATATGAAATTTGGGAATCTCATGCTAAGGTAATCTCTCAATGCAGTTTAGTTTTACCTATCATAATTACCAAACCAACTCCGTATCACGACTGCAATGGTCTATGATTGTCTACATTTTAAGTTCACTTATCAATAAAAGCATTTTTATGCACTTAGTAAATTTCATCTTCAAGAATTTCTCACCTCAGTATATGCAGGCCACGATCCGAGACACGGTTCGATTTAGTTCACAGCGTTAGAGATGAAATGGGAAGACACAACGAAACCAAAGTGATGTGGACAGGAAAAAGCGCCTCACGGCTCACCTAAATTATCTTTCATGCCCTTTTTCCGCGGCACGATGCAGATGTCGATAGTGATGATGTCACATCAGCGATGGTTAGGCACTCCTATGGTGCGACACCGGGGAGAATCATTTTGAAACCGAGCATGTATTACTGAAGGTTAGGCGCTTTGACTTGTCTGGCAGCCTAAACTCTGCTCCTACCAATGCTTGCTGTTCTTTATCAAGTGAGGCGAATCTCAGAGATACTGACAACTTTTGGGTTTCAGAAATAATTAAGGGACTGATTCAATGTCCCATTATTGCTTAGCATAGCAATGTTTCCGACATTTTATGCAAAAGCAATAAAAATGCTCCTTTTCTCACCTTTTGCCAATCCCATCAAGTCTTGCAATTTCGAAATTGACTTCACTTTACTCTCCATCCGTCTCTTTGAATAATCTCTGTCAGTCAGTATGCGCGTGTATTTCGCTCAACGACAATCACAGCTAAAATAATGTGAACGCCAATTTCCTCCCTCTCCGCCTTTACCTACAACCGTCCACCACTTTGAAGAAACAGCTGCCGTACCTTGTAATTTGGGTTGTCTCTCACTGCGTTTTTCCTTCCAATCGCTTCCCATGCACTGTATTTTAGACTTTCATCAAATGAAAAGGGTAAAAGTGAAGGCGTTAGGATGAATAACACCGGGGACAGGGGTGAGGACTTTAATTTATGGAAGCTACTGAATAGCATCTTTCAAGTTTGGAGGTTGTTCTCTTCAGTGAATTGAATCGGGGTAGATGGAGGAGAGCCATCTTCAACCTCAAGAAAAGAAATATTGTGATATGCCAAACAAAGTCGATACCTAAGGTGTGACCAGTGCTGCTTTCTCCCATCGTCCATTGAGATGTGGCAATGACATTAGACGAGAACAGAGCCACTCTGTGAAAAAAGTGTTATTTTGTTTTCCAAACCCTTCTCAGGCTTGATAAACAATAGACCCATGTGGCAGGGCTAAATATGGCTAGGCATATGGATGTGTTTGAGCTTCTTAGAATAGCATCGAACCCATGTGCAGCAGCACATCTGTGCGCGTGAACAAAACCACAAGCATGGGTGCTAGCGATAGCCATTCAACTCCACCACCTATTGCTTTGACATTTGCCTGGAAGTTAGCCCAAAACTAAGCATTAAGTGTGAGTAAAAGTGAAAAATGCTCCCTTTTTCCCTTAACTTTATATACAAAAGGTGGACGTTATCTCCGATTCTCAAATCGTATGTTAATTTCTCTCACATTTTGACACAAATCGTGGGTATCCACATCTTTGATGTCTGGCACCTGTAGGTTGGCAGCACTCCAGAAATCTTGTTTTGACTGGTCTTTATATGTAAAGAAATCTGTCTGTTTACCTCTTCTTGTATACAAAGGCGCACGCAACTCGGCTTCAGAGCTAAGAAGGTCTTCATGTACAGTGTTTATAGAAGATAAGACAGCAGAATGTATGGACTATAATTGCTTTCTGCTGCTGTATCATTCGAAGGAGCTTTCGTCACATCCCTCAAGGGTCTGTCACTTGACGATGAAGTTCACTTGTGACCTGAGTGGGAAGAAGAACTTGTAGGCATATTTAACAGAACTAATGACTAATGTTCTTCATGCTTACGTCAGCGGGCAACCCGTAAATTCGTGGAAGCCAAGCGAGTGTATGCCACGAACATGAATGACAGGCTATGGCCAATAAAGCACTTTCCCTTGTCATCATCCCATCATGCACCGACCGAATTGGAACTTCTTTTTTCCTAATTGTTGAATTATTTTAGCCCTCCTACCGGAGTTCATTGCCAGGAGCCATCGTATCCAACAACCCCACCGCCCTCGAATTGCTATTTCGAGAGGGTTTTAGTTCATCCTCCTCGCTTTTCCTACTTGTGCTCACACTTCTGTCTTTCAAAAGTAGGTACGAGAGAACTAAAATCGTCCGTATTTTGGACGTATTTGAAGGCAGCCAAATACCACTAATCGTTTCAGTTTTCAGTAATTATTACACATCCTTTGTTGATGGAGTGAATCGCGGAGCCAACAAGTCTCAGGGTCAACCTGTCCTTGTCAACTTCCTTAGTAATAGAAAAAATGAGGAAATTTTGACCAATGAGAGAGTGTCCAACTGCCATATTTATTTTGCATGTATGCCCTCCCTTTTCTTTCTGCGCAACAAATTGATTCGAATGCATAAGCAGAAATGCTGCATAGTGGGTGAAGTCTGTAGTAAATGCAAAGCCATGCAGTTGGCAGGAGAGTTTGGCTGGGACTGAAAATGCTAAATGCTTATTCGAGTATATTTGTACATTTACACACTTGTATTAACTCCTTGCTTCATCCCACTAGGGCGTTTAGACTGACTCGTTGCCATCCTACTAGCCTTAGAAGTGAGCTCTAGGGTTGCTTGGCTACCCCTCTGCCAGCTGTGATGTGCTGGTTTTCTGCAATGTAGCACCTTAATGAAGCAAATTTTACCGAATGTACCGAATAACAAGTTTGTAAATCTTCACCTCGTAGAAATTTGTGGACTTTAAAATTCGCGAGATGAATTCATCAACCATTTCATCAAGTATGCATTCATCCACTGATTCGTCTATCTACCATCCATCCTTTCAATTCTTTTTTAGAACTAAGTACAGTTTGTGACATCTAACTGTTAATGGAGATGCACAATGGAAAGGTAGGATGAGCGAGCTATTTCACTGCAGCTTGTTTGCATTTTTATATATGGCCATTTTAAATGTGCAGTAACAAAGATAAGTAATCAGTTCTTTAAATCATGTAAGAGCTAGGTAACTATTTCGTTACTGTACCCGTTTGCAAACTTGACAGAGCCCTAATATTTGCCAAGTGAAGTTGAATCCACTCATCAGAGGAAGAGAAGTCATTTGCCACGTCAACAAACAGTATCGATAGGCAATTCTTCTTGCAGATGCATCCACTTATACCGATGGCTTAAGTTATATTCTCAAAGAAAGTAGCACCACATCAGTGATGGTAGAGTCCGTATCGGGTTCCCAACACTCAATCGACCGTAGCAGGACAGTATTGAAGCGTTCACGCTGAGTGTCCATCTAATTCAAGTACCAAGACTCCGCCCTTACGAAAGCATCTCCTGCTACCTAAAGTTTTAATTCCTTTTACTGCACTACCGATAGCATCTGCCAATGGTGCATGAGGCCGTGCAACGTAATCAACCAATGTGTCTCACTGACTTGTTGACAAGCAGAAATTATTCTGCTCTCTTGCGATTTGCATGCGACAGAGGACTTCGAGTTCTGTTTCTAAATCGAGGACGTTTTATACAGTGAATCCTGCTTTTATTTGTTTAAGCCGCTCTAATGAGGATGATGAAGCCATCACAGTTCCTTCCTCGACCATGTTGGAACATTTATGCCACTTAATTCACTGTGGTTTTTTCGTCTTAAATGTTTGGCGTTACAAGAATCACCGTCATGGCCTAAACCAATGTGCATTCGGTTAATAGTATGTGAAATTAAACGCTGTACCTGGTTGTTGAAGCAAATTGAAAAAGAGCGAATAGCTTGGATAATGGAGTCCACAAATTGTTGTTGGTGAGAGCTTCCAGCAGAGTAATGGTGATTCCAGTGTAATAGGAATCTTTGGCCGGAGAGAAAGCAGCCTTGCTAATCACTTCATTCACTATATTTGTCAATGGAGAGCAAAAGTTCAGCCACCCAGAGCCTCAAATATAGTGCTGGGGATTTCAGTGTAACTCCAATCTTCTGCCAGAGAGTAAGCAGTCTTGCCAGTTCCTGCATTCACTGCGTTTATGCCTGCTACTAGAAGAAAAAGCAGCTCAAATGATGAGGTCTGTCAAGTGATAGCAGATGTAATATTCAAGATTTCGTGGTGACTGATTTGCAGCTGGCATTCAGTCATGGTGCCGCAACCAGGGGACACGAGTATGGAACTAAAACTGTGGAGAAAGCATTATTCACTTTCAGTTCTGAGCGCAGTGACCGCATTTGTATTTCGACTTCTGCCATCCCACTCTGGGTTAGAGACTTAAATTGCTTAACAAAATAGAAACAAAAATTTTTATGAAGTATGTCATGGTGATAACGTCTTAGGAATAAGAAATTAAGCAGTCTTATTTTTTACGGTTCGCACATACCTCAATACCAATTGCGGCTCTTGAATGTTAATCAACCTTACATTTAATTGAGTAGACTTTACAAATTTTTCAATTGGGAACAATTAAAATGGCTTAAAATAGGTTTAAGCTATTGCAATTTCCAGAGGTGCCATGTTGCTTTATTGTGTAGGATTTATCAAACGTAGTTTTGGTTTATTCAGTAAAGCTTTGCCTTTTGGATAGGAAACCACCAAATTAATGCTTTCATGCCAGCCACTGTTACCTGTATTATGCCCCGAGGATTTTGCAATTGTTTTGATTCCAGTCGCAAAATCTTGCTCATAGGTTGTAAATATGCCAGTATTTTGACACGTAGCTTATCTTTATTCCTCGATAAATTAGAAGTTATATTTTATTATTGAATTCGACTATGAACTAAGGGGTAAATCACGGACTGTAGATCTATCGCATTGTGTATGAGATGATGGAAACGAAGTGCTAAATAACCGACTTTTATTGCCAAATATTGGCGCTCAAGATCTAAGTATGAATTTTCAAGTCATCGGTGATTCAAATATGGTGACCTATCCCCATATTGACAGTTAGTGAGTGGATTGACCTTGGTATTGCACAATTTTTGCAAGTTGTATCGGAGTACTGCATTTGTTTTCAATCAAAATGGCCCATTCTTATATGGGAACGTCTTATCTTCAGTCGCTTTTGCATTTGGATTGGCAAACTGGTCTAAGGTTTACTGGATGTCTAATTTTTTCATCGATGCTGAAGTTCAGTAATATTTTGGTCAAAAGTCTGAAACGATTAATTTTTAGCAGGATTGCGCCGTATTATTCTCTGCCAGGTATAAAAATCCTTTCACTGTATTTTTTGATTGTGTTGTAAAACACGACCCATTCTTTGTTTTTTCTTTCAAAACAGTCCTCATTTCTGGTTTGTACACAACATCAGGAAGTGTAAGAATTAGAGAGCGGCAGTTACGTTTGCTTTACTTCAGAGTAAGAAGTGTTAAAGTGTCTCGATTTTATTGACAGCATCGAAATTAACAACGAACTGATGGTGTGGTGCAGTGTAGTGTGGTTTATTGTAGTGCGCCGTTGTGAGGATAAAGAATATAAATGTAAAATGTTCTCATTTAACAGTTGATAATGTCTTCATTACATAATATGGGTTCAGCTTTGCCTGCAATTCTGTAAAGTGCGATGTCCAGCATCACAATTACTTGGTAGATGGGTTTGTCAAGTATCAACAGGAAATTTCAATAAACACTTCCCTTGCAGAAGAAACAGACTCTTGAATGGGGCTGGGGTGGATTAGACGATAGGAGTGGAGAGGACAGATAAGTGAAGGGAAGGGGTGGAAATGGGGGAGGGTAAAGAGTTTGAAATGAATTGTCACAAAGTGGCGACACTTCTAGACCGAATATGAATTAGCGGAAAGGATTGTAGGCCTGGATCTGGTAAATGTCTTCGCAGATGCTTCCAGCAGTGATTGATACTGTCAGGTGAGAAATTGCTGGAAAGATAAGTCTTTACATGCACACGGAAGGTATGCCTACCAACCCTTAACTACAATCGGCACTGCGGAGTTCTAGGCACTCATCCAAACGCCTTTTCACACAACTTTGCAAGTAGCGACTGGACTGACACCTCTCTGATTGGATGATACCTGCATGGCTAATATTCACCTCCATCCAAACAGAGTACTGTCGAATTGACAAAAAAATGCACCCTCTCAGGAGGACTCTACACCGCAACAAATAAATGCGCACAGAGATATATTAGTTGCCCACAATGAACGTACAATTTGGTCTCAGACTTCATTTTTTGATTAGACTGGTCCCCAGATCGGTAGTCTCGATGCCCACAGCATCCATCACCGCCGATACATGGCAGGAAAACGCTTAAAAAAGCATAGAAATGCTTATGCTATCATCTTATTTTATTTATCCTTTAGGTTCACGACCCTTCAGATGTGATCAATGTGATCAAGCATTCCCAAAACACCACGCTTTCCTCAGAGACTTAGTTCTTACATACATTGATAATGTTTTACACCTGCTGTGGAGGAATAATCCTTGTTTTCTGTCCAGCCAACACATGAACATTTGTTCTCCTTCCGTTTCTCGTCTCTGCTCCTGTAGGTGAGAATACCTTTGCCAGTAATCAGTATAGTGGATCAGATAACAGTCACTGATCCCTCCCAAGTCATATGTAGGCAGCACACAAAAGTAAGCCATTATACAACCAGTCCCGGAGGCAAAATGTAAAGGCGAGGCTGCACTTCTTTTCATACTAATTTTATCGTTTTCCAACGAAAACTTTTACGGTTCCATCAGGCCAGTGTCATAATTGGCACCAAAGAAATTTCAAATTTTTCAAAGACCTATGCTCAGACAAGTTAGGTTGTCAATTAAAGGACCCCACAGATCAATTTTTCTATTTTTACATGATTGCGAATATCTTCCTCCTTGTTATTCTGCTTCTATTTTAGCTGTGCAGATGTACGGCTGCTACATCTGTGGCTTTGCAATCGTGTCAGGTGAACGCCTTTAACACCATCCAGAGCATAACCATAAATCATGCAAATTTTCTACAGAACAAAGCACAACATTACGGTGATAATTTTGTAAATGAAATTTCTGCCTCAAATAAATGCCTCTTTTACTTATTTGAATTCCTTATGAAGTAATCGGTGTCGTTCCCCTCGTTTACCTTCGAATTTGTAAATCCTAGTAGATGACTCAATATTACAAATGTGTCCTTTTCTAGTGTAAATCATCTTCAGGTCAAAATATCCCTTCTGGTAGTCCTAGCATGTCGTTGATTCCCTCTTTCAATGCGATAAGTTCCCAATAAATTCCTAATTAGGAAAATTCGTTAAATTCGTGCATTATTAGCAACGCCTCTGGCCTTGGATACCAGTTTTTAGCAAATACTTAAGGAATTAATTTGTAAGTTTACATTACCCTAAACCATTTGCCTTTAATTCATTTTGTCCTTCCATATATTTTAACAACATTTTCTTCATTTTCCAAATTTCATGGAGACCCTTTACTGGTGGAACTCTCGCTGAGCTAATACTGCTCTTCATCCTCCTACTTGGTCACTATTAAGGTGGAAGCACTAGAATTGTGGAAGACGAAAACCAATCATAATACCTGAGGATGGGATTATCTCGTGACTTCTGCGTTTTGTTAAGACATCTTCTTCCAAAAAAGTGATGTATCGCTGTAGTCGACATGTTTTAAGAATTAGAGTGATTCGTGATCTGCTTCCATGTGACCTCACGAGACAGCATTCAAGGCAATCAAATTTTTGTGGTTTGATTGATCGCCACACCTCCTTCTAGAAAGATGATGTGGATAGTGGTGGAGGAGTGACAAAGAGTCAAGAATGGCTTATGAAGATTCAGGTATCACTTTTTCAGATGCCCTAATTAGTCGCCACGAGAACAATTGCCTTTACCATTTCTCGATCTTAAGGGGCATCTGCGCATTGAAATAAATATCGCGCTATCTGTGGGGGCTTCAGCAAGCATCCTATGCCCTATAATGTTACCTGACTGGAAGGCTGAGGAGATGAAGAGTGCCTTCCAAGCAGGGTCGCCGTTACTTTTGCCACGAAGGCATTCCACCTCAGATCCACACAGCCAGATCAGTCAGCAGTGTACAGCAAGGAGAGTAGTGAAGCAGTAGTCTTTCACCCAAGTGAATTGCAAAGTCTTGGCAGACAGGAAATCTCACACGTTACCGGTGTTACTGTTAGGTCTTCAAAGTCGTATGCGGTGGTCTAAGCTGAAGCAGTTAATGTTCACTTAGATGTGATGAATCCTCGGCTCAACTGTGGAGGTGTCATTCACCATCTCTACCACACATCCTAACCTCTTCACCACTTTGTCATCATTAGATTGAAGGCGAATTAATAAAAGTGCTATTGGAAAATTTGATTGGCTGCCAACCAATTACTTTAGCTGCGCAGAGTTCCGACGTAGCAGCTGTCGACACCTAAATTAAAACAGGTAAATATGAATGACAACGTATCTGTAGCCCGCATATAAGCGAGCTGCCAAACTTATTGGGGATGCATGATGAATTCTGGGTCACCTTCCCATCAGCGGACTTCTCTCTTGCTAGCAATTCGCTCTAACTCGCTTTTCCAGAAGTGCAAGTCAGACCGATGACAATGGGACGAATGTCTGGTTTGTGCCAACACAGTGACATGATAGTATGGGCAACATTTCCGGATGTGCCGTTTTTCTCCCCTAACGGCAAGTCCCGGTTACTCAGGCGCTTTTCTACACCTATCACACGTTCTGTCAATTCTACCCTGTCTCATAGGTGCGTTTTGTGATCTGGTACCTGTGTGCGGGTGGGTATGTCAGGACTCCTGCCGTAGTACCGACGCGTTTGGGTTAGCTGAAGTGTTAGGTGAAGTAAAGTGAGGTGAAATCTATTTTGTCCATATGCTTGGAAAGCTATTAATTCGACATCCCGCTGGTCAGCACCAAGAGGTACATACACTGCTTCACTAATCGCCGTCGATAAAACGCGTAGTGTTTGAACCCCCGGGGAAACTGACCGTGACTCGTGTATGAACAGCAGCTAGTGTAATCTGCCTGCCTAAAGCAATAAAATCGGAAATTGAGTGAAGAAAATTTGCTGGGAAACAACCAAGAGGCAACCACTCATTTTTGCTAAAGCGGTTACTAAATCCTCGCTCAGACTGACTGTGAAAGGTTATTTGAGAGATAGTGCCGAATCAAAGAGCTTTGCAGTCTTTTCATAGACGAAAAATGGAATAGGGGATGAAGCGCTAGACTGGCATTTTTCCATTTTTTCTTGATGACTACATTAGCTAGCTTTCCCCGTTTGGTAAAAATAATGCCGCACTTGGAACTTTTAGAAGGCAGAAAAAAAGAGAAGTAAGTCTTTTCACTCCAAACGACTCGAAGGTCACTAAGATTTCACTTGGTCTTTGCAGCAAATATCGTTTTCCTAGTGTGTGAGAACCCAATAGTTGTGATTGTTAAATTGTGTGCATACAGGCACCGCTTTTATAATGCCCGATGTCGTTTGTCTTTTAAGGATTTCCTTTGCATAGTTATTCAGAATCCATTTCATTCAAACCCGATAAGGGCCAATCTTTTCTCAGAAGATATCATCACTTTACCAAGAAACACTACATTCCCATTTTCCAGTGTTCGAATCCCTAGGTATAGAAATAGTCGAAAAGAAGAGGAAAAAGAGTAAATATATACCTACAAGTTAAGAGAGATAGCATGGTAACTGATCCAATGAGTAGCCACAGCAAACCACTGAATTTGTATCAAATAGTAACATTAAGTAAAGAACCTATTGAAAAATGCTTAAGTGGGTTACCAAGTGAAGTGTAGGCTACATACATGTTTTTGCACAATCTCTTCCACCGAATATGTGCACTTGCAGATGATCTATCAACAAATCTTTCTACTCCACAATATGGCACTGATATTTTCAGTTAATTCGCTATAACTGAGCTCAAAAATGATAAATGCATATAAACTTGGGTATAGCAGAAATTGCTGGTAAGAGCACCTACTTCCTCTGTTGAATCAGAAAAACTTTGTCACTTGTGAAAGTGATTGAGTGATCAAGGGTTGACAGAGAGGTGGAGGCAAATATGAATGGTAGGGCTTTGCACCATCCAAGTTTTTAATTAGTCTACAAATATAGATTGTTGCCTCTGTCGTTTCCTAACCTTGAGGGATCAGTGGGTTAAATTATTATCAATCAGTCTCTATGAACCGCAACAACCTCCATATTGGGTGTAATGCGTCCGCATTTGAAGATTTAGGGGAGGAAGAAGTCAAGATTAATTACAATCCGCATTGTCTCTTCCAGGACAGCTTTACCTTTTAGTTCCACACAGCCAGGTCTTTAAGGAGGTGCATACTAGGGTGAGTGATGCAGCAATAGATTTACATTTCCTTGACTAGGGAAGGCGTGTCAGCAGATAAAATCTACCTTATTCATATGCTTAGGAAACTGTCAAACTGACTTGTCACTGATCATCACTAAGAGGACCACAGACTACTCTACCAATCGTCACCTGTAGGATAAGGATTATTTTACCCTCTAATAGTCGATCCTGCACTGCCTCCTAAATACTGCAGGTGGGATCCGCCTGACTAAGAGGAGAGAACGCAAATATGAGTTGAAACAGTAACCTAAGGAACATCCTCAAAGAGGTGTTTGACAAAGAGCGGACTCGCAAGTCGGGGTAGGCAATGAGAACAGTGGTGCTAAAATGGTAGCATTTTGCAACAGTCACTCAGGCAAAGAAGAACGGGGGAAAGGACAAGAAGTGGGGTATTAGAAGCGAAAGTGGGAGGGTGGAAGGAAGGGTGGTGGTTTTGGAGTCAAGATATCTTAGTAACGCCAAACATATTACAATTTTATTTGTGTTGGTGATAAAGCATCCAAATAAGTAACGCTGAGACGCGTTTTCAGTCTCCTCATTCACTTCAACCTTCTTCCCTCTCTCTTGTCACTTGGATATTTTGCCCGTTTTCCCTGACGATTGCACAAACCAATTTCTTTCTTTGAAAGTGGGTGCTAAGTGTGAAGGTTTTTTGATAGCAGAGATTGGGAGAGGCATTTGCTGTAAAGGACTCGAGATCGGTTGTGAGGTCACTTGATTGATAAGTCCATTTGTCGCACTCCTCATCGGTGACGACCCATTAGCTGAGATGCCTGAATATGGACATGTTACCACCGGAACCGTGATGCCTGATATCGGTTGACAGCTGATAGCTTGGCTGCTTAGGATGTCCCTAGTACAGCTACAGGATGGCCACTCCACTTAGACTACAACGTCCCTCTCCTGGTAGAATCCATCACCCTACCAAGAAACCGTTTAGGCGGCCCACGGTTTATTTGCCAATTGTGTGGTACTCAAACGACTTGATATAGACCAAGCTGACAAGCGAAGAAGCAAAGAAAAAATATACTTGAATTAAGAGAGACAGAATGGCTACTGATACAAGGGACAGCATCCGCAAGCCAATAAATCTGTCTCAAGATGTTGTTAGCAAAAAAACTGCATTACCTAAGCTACTCATTGAATAGACGTTACTAAATTACCAAATTGAGTGTAAATATATGCGCGTGCGTATAAATCAAATTCTCAAAGAAGGAGTCGGTTTCTTTTAGAAATGCGTATGAAGAAGACCTTATTTTATGCACAAATTATAGATTCCTGTTGAAATTGGTGCTTCGAGGTAGTGCCATTGTTTGAATATTAGAGAAAGTGCAGAAAACACTACCGCAACAACATCTTGCAAAACGAGTGCCAACGAATGGAAGGCATCATCCTTGCCCCCAAATGCAACTGAGACTAAAAAGTTGCAGTGTCTACACTTCATTCTTTAATTCTTTTCCTCGAAATGAACACCTGCAAAGCCGACCAGCCTCTCTTTTCCAATGAATGGCTCAGGTTCTTTTATTTGTTGCTACTGCTTCTGGTTCTTCGTACCATCTCATTCGCTCCTCTGCCTTATTCGTCTCTCTTCCTAACCTTCTAGGAGCTGAGCCTCAACTAACACCTGCCACGAAAACTTTCACTTTAAATAATGTATGAGTCCAAGACTTTTGGAAGGCCTCTTGATAAATCTTTAGGCAGAGTTGCTTAAAATGAGCTCAGCAATGACAGTTGAATGTAATTGTGGACAATAGCAGAAATTTCTCTTTCCGAATCATCTCTTATATCTGTCAACAGTGCAGAAAGATTCCGTTTCTTATTGTGAACAGAACTTATGTTGCAAATACATTCATGTGAGGTGTAAAAAATAAGTTTTTTTTAAAAATATTCTTAGGAGAAAGGCAAGTACAGATCACAGCAATAGTTCTGTGGTGTTAGGATAGCAAGGTTGACGAAAAAAATAAAACCGCCTAGAGATATTGCATTTTGCAGGATTTCTAAAAGACAGACAACTTTTCGACAAATTGTATAATAATAGACTTAGTGAGTTGTGCTATTTCATTCAATTTTAGAGGGAATGCGGTAAAAAACAAGACGGAGTTGTTGCTGAATCCTGATCGGTAATTTCGTGGTGCGGGTTTGAAATTAGCTTGATTCGGACTCTTAGTGGAGGTGTTTGTGGTTCCTTAGGCCATGCAAACTGAATTATTTGCATGGGTAAAGACATTCAAGATTGTCAATTTCAACGGAATGTGAATTTTACTGCCAGTTTGTGGACGAGTACATAGCGCGCAATTTGAGAAAGGCTTTTTAAAGGAGATGAAAATGGTCTAAGACTAGAGGGGTGAATCAAACGCCACTATTTGATTGCCGCATATGCAGGATCACTTAGGAGCTAAACAATTAGAGAAAATGGAGTCTAGGAGAAAGGTTCCTACCTACACTCAAAGATATCCAGATAGTCATCAAAGTCAACGAATGGCGACTATGTTTGACACAAAAAAGTGAACCGGAAGCCTATTTCCAAGGAGCAATTATTGAAAATTGGATCAGTATGGCCACCTTTCACTCATAGTCGCTGCGAGAAGTCAAAATGCAAATGTGGTGACTGTGTTCATCTCTGCAGGTGAATAGTATTTTCTTCACAGTTTGACCTCCATATCTATATCCCCTGATTGAGGCACTACGACTTGACGGTAATTGCAAAATCAAACATCACGAATTCCTAAATATTTTGTCCGCTGTTACCTAACAGACCTCATCATTTAGGCTGCTGGAGGTTGCACAGGTGAGTGAGCAAGTAGAAGGTTCGACTAATGAAGCCATCTATGTAGAGATATTACATCTATGCGAAAGTGACTAGTGGTGACATTCGACCTAGCAATAGCCACATGTTTATCTGCCTCGTGTTATGCAGTGCATGATCACTGCGGTGACAATATCATGTGACATCTGCTGTGAGTAAAACTGTCACAAGTAAAGGTTAAACTGAGCAAGGTAGTCCAAAACCCCACACTAGCTACATGCCGTGTAAGATGCGAGGGTAAGGGCCGATCCACTATCACAGCACAATTCGGGTGTCGTGGAGGCATCTTTCCAGATCAGATATCTCACCACATCAATGTGCTGGAAGAACATGGCATTCATTAGGGGCAGCTTGTTAGGGTAATTGACGGCATCCACGAGGATTCTATGCTGCACAATCAGACGTACACAGTTTATGCTGTCTACCTTAGGCTCTGATTGAAGTGCCGTGTTGTCATATGCATCGGTGACAGTAACAGATGCACCGTGCCTGAGGATGGCACATATTGCCCCATCAGAACAACACGTGGTGTCCTTTACATGGAGTCACATCCGGATTAATCTATTATGCAGACAGAAAAGGTAGAGCATACATACAAAATAAATACGGCAGTTATGCACTTCCCCATTGGTCGAAATTTTCTTATTTTTCCTTTCAATGAGGAAGTTGACAAGAACAGACTGACCCTGAGACTTGTTGCCTCTGCAATACACTGCATTTATCATTTAGCTATTCTGCGAGACAAGTTGGCGAAGGATGTGGAATAACTACTGAAAACTAAAACGATTTGTGGTATTTGTCTACCTTCAAGTACGTCCAAAATACGGATGATTTTAGTTCTCTCCTGCTTACTTTTGAAAGACAGAAGTGTGGGCACAAGTAGTAAAAGCGAGGAGGGTGAATTAAAACCCTATTGAAATAGCGATTTGAGGGCGGCAGGATTGCTGGATACGGCGGCTTCTGCCATTGCGCTCTGGTAGGAGGACCACAATTATTCAACAATTAGAAAGCAGGAAGTTCCATCAAAGGCATTAAGTTTGGCGCACCCTTAGCAACTGGCAACGATGCAAAATTGCTCACTTTATCACTTCCATGCATCCCAGGACGATTCATGCTGTCGAAATGAGGCTCTGAATTGTTAATAAGACCTGCTTTTGCCTGAGCTGCAATAACGAATGTGGACTTTTATACCGAAATAAATTTCTTTTATTGGATTAATAAATATTGCTACAACTTTTCAAAATGAAAGAATATTTAGCGTGGGCAGACTCGTGTCGTGTGGTAGATGATTACCAATTCCCTGTTTAGACTTGCTGGTCAAACCTTTGGCTTTAGATAGTCAACCACCAAATTAGTGTTCTATTTTGAACATCATTACTTTTCGCATGATGCAATGGTCCTCCGGTTGTTCGATTCTGAAAACAACCCTCTAATCAAGGTTTAAAATTTACGGTCTTTTGGTGCACAACTGTTCTTTCTATTTAAACAATGGAAAGCAATATTTAAATGTTGGAAAATTTGATAGAATGGTTTGGAAATTAGGAATGGAGGCCTGGATGACTATGATGCACTCCTAGTTTTCTAAGGTTGAGACAATTCAAGTGATTCGGGAAACAAGGTGCATAATAATCAACATTTATTGACACAAAGTAGAAATTAAATGACCTCAAAGTGTCAAAAGTGGTTGGTAATCACACCGTTGACAGGTAGGGAACGCAGTGACTCGGAATTGGTGCCAAAGGATCAGAATACCCCATCAGTATCCGGTACAAATTAATTTTTTCCTCCATGGAGATGAATTCTCCCTTTCTATTTCGTAATTAAGGTGCCATACTGTCCTCAACCTTTTCACCTACTTAGTTTCCACCCATCGATGCTAAGCTTACAAAGGTTGCTTACAACTTAAAACAACTGCTTGATAGCAACGGCGCACTGCAACATGATTAAGCGTGCTTACTGTGTTGCCAAAAGTTCCCGCCACGTTTGAGCGTAGGAGTCCACACCTTCGATTGGTTCACCGATAAGATGTGACGGTGATGAGATGTAATTTTGAGGACATATTTTGCTATAAGATGCAAAGAATTGCCTCTTTGTAATCTGACAGTGTACGCAGCGTTTTCTTCGTGGACGAGTCAGGCGGTGGCACCCACAGTTTGCAGGGTCCATTAAGCTGGCTGGACTCAGGACTACCTGAAATGTGCCTAATAGTAAAAGAGCATTTGGTGAGTGAATACGTGAGCGGGTGAGTGGATGACACCTACATTGCCTTAATTAGGAAAAGACTGTTGCATATTCCGTTCCAACCCACCCTACTCCATCACACTAGGCACACGACTACCCAAAGGTGAGCTGAGTCCGCATGCGACTACTGTAGTGGAGGTGAGGAGTAAGGAGAGGGAATTTGGGATGGGACGGAACATTGATCCCATTCACACCTTTTATTGTGTCTTTACTGATCTTAAGGCTGCCATTAATTACTAGCACATTTAAAAGATCATCATGCAATTAATTAGTGAACAGTCCTTAAAGGGTCGGCCGCAGTTCTCATCGGTTTGTGTTCCAGAGCAATCAAAACATAGCTTGATCAAGGCAGAAGAAGTCATTTACCTGTAAAATCGCTTCAGTAAAGGGGCGCTCATGTCGATAACCCGAACACTCTATCGCGTGTGGATTCGCCTGATGAAGTAGGATGAGATGAGCTGTGTCAAAATGAGATGAGAATGCGAGAGAAGCTGATGGCAGACTGGAAAGTCAAGCAGCCAAAATGATACTGCAAGTTTCAGCGCCTTAAGGTACCACGTGACTGAATTTACGTTAGGGCAAATATCGCAATAATGCGTCGCCGCGTTCTCTCAGCGAGCATTGTCCCCAGTGCTCCCTTGTCGGCTTATATCATGACAAGTAGCTATTGGAACCCTCTTTAGCCGTAAGACATGGCAAGCTTTGATCAGATAGGAGGTGGTATCTACTGGTGTCAATTAGTGCTGTTGGTCCATTTGAGGCTTCTTAGTGCCCCTGCTACTGGGGACGAGTTCACTTGGGCTACACATTTAAGGGTAAACGTGTGTCTGATGCATTTCGAGAAGTTAGAAGGCACTACTTAGATTGACCCCCATACGGGCTTGCTATATTTCGTTGTAGTTTGGCCTTGCCTCGCCCCAAGCATACCCCATTCGTTGCGATCCAGGCCACTCTTCTGCCCTTTTGTGGTGGATGGAGGAACACAGATAACGTCAGCAGCATATTTTGGGGCGCATCAAATGGAGAAAGGCGAGTGCTTCCTCGCTTTTATCAGGCCATGCTTGGCGTCTACTTTTATCACTAATGTAGCAACTCCAATTTTCACCCGAGGTCACAGCACGTCGCATACAGTAGGATGACGCACTAAAGATTTGAGGCCAAAACATAGATTGTTTAAATATTTCTACGATTGACGAATGAACACATCACCTAGGGCTATAACTGCCTAATCATGCGATGGCCTAACCAGCTTTTTTGATAGATTATGCAGTCTAACCATGTTATCCCGCCTCGTGTGTTTCGAGTAATTCGACTAGTGGGACCGTTTAATTACCACCTGTCATTTGCGTCACATGGCCTGAAAAAAAACATTGACTACTAAACGTCGTAGATGATTTAACCCATTCTGACCCAGGGTCACGTGACTGTTCTAGCTTAGCAACAAAATGGACTAGGCGTTAGTTATCGCCGAGTCGTTTGGCCTCGCTTGAATTCTACCTTGGCATACGTGCTTCGTCAAAGACTTGTCCGGTGTGGTACCCTTGACTTATCTAGTTCATCCCCCCAATCGGCAGCAAACATCGCCTTAGTTTAACTCCCCTCCTCCTCTACTGACAAACGTCAAGGAAATGGCCCATGTTATCTGACTTATGACAAGTGACAACTATATAGGCAGTTGTGGGTAAAGGAGTACACTTTGGTGAACGTACTTTGAATGCTAAACAGACAATTTGTGCAAAGCTTTATGCATGGCAAACCACCAGTGGTAGAGCAGATCCCACTTATCACTGTTCAGATAAATAGGAATAATGGCGCGTGTGACATGTTTGCATCAATCTTAAGTTATGACCAATGCCATAGAGGGGAGGGGGGATAAGGAATGGAAGGGGAGTGATTTCTGTACAAACGCACATGTCTTTTGCATTGTCGTGGAAAAAATCCTCCACTTGTGGTGCCTCAAGTGGGTCATGATTCCTCCATGTCGTGCTTGAACATTTCGATTTAAACGTACGAAGTTATTTATTCATGCATTTGTGGACACATTTTCGGCATTCTTCGCTGCCTTGCAGATGCTCGTGGTGGCGCATTGACCCCAATTTTTTTTTGCTGTGTCAAAGTGC
>NW_020170637.1:7780-10544 GCF_000524195.1 Echinococcus granulosus | reverse complement strand
GTGGTTGTACATGTTAAAGGAAGGCGCTGGAGCGTCAATGGATGAATGTAGAAGGAGAGCTCATGCACCTATTGCATTTATGGTGGCTGATAGCGTAACCATGTTGCTATGACATCTTTCCTAAGAGGAAAATTTCTGCGTCTGAACAATCCAGTGGCCTACTTTTAAGGAATGTGCTTAAAAAATAACCTAGGTGGGTCTAATTCACCGACTTGCCTTTGATCAAAGTGATGATGCTGACATCGATGCCGATAATAGCAGCAGTCCCAATGGCAACCGAAAAATTACCACATAACTCGTTTCTTATTGTCTTTTAACTAGTACGCGAGGGTTAAGCCACTAGAGGAGCCAATCTCTTCACTGACTCGACTTCTCCAGTCTTGATTCTTAAACTCCTCTTGGTAAGTGAACTTAGACTCCAAATCAATTCTCCTCATAAGCGCTTTAACTGGGGCGATCCTTGCATCTGTCTTTAATGCAAGCCTCTTCAACATCATTCCGGCTGTCTTTTGCTTTACTTCCTTCTGCTCAGCTATTTCTGCAATTTTCTGGAATTTTAGCTCCAAGTTGCAAGACAATCAAGCAAAACAGAGGGAAACGTGAGAAGCCGTAGGCACTACCACCAAGGCTGGTACGAAACAGATACAATTCGAGAAGCCACCTGAAGATAGCGAGAGACAGAGACAGGCAGTACAAAGATTAAACAGGTAAGTTTAGTGAAGATAAAGGAAAAACTGTGGTGTTCTAGCCTTCCAAAGGTGACTTCGCTCGAGGATTTCAAGCACATTTGTCCCTCATAGACGTGTAAGGAGAAGACTACAGGGATGTCGAGTGGACTTGGTACACCCATAGTTACTTTGCCAATTCATCTCAATGCTCTATTGTAAAAATATATTTTTAAGAGAGGATCAGCACCACAGTCCAGCTTCTAGGCAGCACACTTCTCACAAGTCAATTTGGCACAGCCTTTCAAGCAGCATTTTTGAAACATTTCTGAATGCTGCTTTCGTCCATTTCTCCTTCTACAGGATGGAAACTTCCGTTTTGAATGCACTGCATCATCTCAAGATCTAACTCACCTTTCTACTTTTAGTAAAGTTCTCTCCACTGTCTTTCATGGTTTTTCGAGTCTTCCTCATTTTCACGGCTTCATCAACCGAAAAATGCTCAAAGCTACCAGTTCTTTGTTGATCATGGCTTCGGCTTTGGTATGGATGGCATTATGATCGGTTTGATCAAGTATTATGTATAGAGGCGCGGTTGACGACAAGGGCACTTTACTACTGCACTGCAATCGCTAATAACCACATCTGAAATAGTTCATTTTTTCCTCAAAGCAGGCCGAAGTGGTCTTTTTACTGTCAAGCAAAATAACAGTGATTGCATAAGAGCAAATATTTCGTGCTTGTTTACCTTCTTACAAATGGACTTCTGAAACTGCTTAAAAGCGAATATCAAATAGACATTTGTAATACGATAGTGGTTTATCCCTCGGTTCTGGTGAGGCGCCACTTTTGTACTTTGAATTAGCTCCCTTGTACCTCGCTGAGTGGGGCTGGCCTTTTGGGCCATGCCAATAGCCCAGACACCTTCTCCGTGCTAAATATGTGTATTCTACCCGAGTATTGTGTCTTCTTTCGTCTTCAGGGAGTCTCGAGACGCTACACGTTGACAGAACTGTCAGCAGCAAAGAGCTGAAAGTCAGGAGAGAAAAGGTTAAGACGTGCTTCTCGTTAAAAATCGAGTCTCAAAGTTTACCAATGTTGAGGCAAACACATATGACCGGTCAGACTGAATGATTGTGGCTTGTGCGATCAAGCTAAAATTGAACGGAAATTATTATTTATATGTAAACTCTTAACCAAATAACTTAACTGATATTAAAGAAATAGCATCTAAACGCAAATAAAATTAATGCTACCATGATCCCCTTTAATACTTTTAAAAGCAAATCACAGTACATCATTCGAAAGTCTATCCTAAGAAAATACGCCTAGAGGAAGCCGGGAAGGTAGACTTCATGGCCTTGTGTGCATAATTCACAGCGTTTGAAGTGTACGGCTTTAACAAAGTATCAACATCGACCATTTCCACCTCTCTTCCCTCACGCGGTTGGGCTGAGGTTGCCCTCATAGGCGTGACATTCACCTCACCCAAGGGACCAATCACTGACATTCGATAACTCCCTCCTTGCTGTGAACCATCGTTCTCAATTTACATTTTGAATGCGATTTCATTGGTCATCAGTAAAACGACTATCTGGAATGTCATTGATAATGCACATATATCAGCTTGTGGAACATGAAGAAGCATAAACATCTTCGCTATGAATCGGACTGGGGCGGATCTGGAAGCAGAGAAACTGGAAATACCGACTAGGACTCTCTGTAAATTAGCACGCTTTTTGCCCACTTGTTCTCGATGCCTGACAAAATCACGCAACTCACTTAAACCTGTTAACATACTGTACTGTGGGAATTGCCTGACTTGCAAATTCCCTGCAAGACGCAGTCTCTCAGGCTAGTTAAGGCTTCCCCACCCCAAAAATTACTGATTTAACTTCGCAATGAAATTGCTATGATTTGCAGTTATTCACCTCTTATCGCACTTACAAAAAAATTTGTGCGCTGCGTAGAAAACGCTTGTGATAAAGGTACTATTTCAAAATTAAATGAAACCTTTCTGCATGAGTGACAGGAATGAGATTTAATGTGGAAAGAGCAATTTCTGTCATTACTCCGACTCATATTCAGCTGGCACTTTT
>NW_020170637.1:3327-7680 GCF_000524195.1 Echinococcus granulosus | reverse complement strand
CCAATAAATTGCAAAATTGTCGAAAGTGACGCCATAGATGCCTCAGCACGGCCTGCCAAATCCAAACGGCTGGCTAACAAGTTTAGAACACTAGTTAAATTGACCAAGCTAGTATGCCTCGATAAGGTAGGTAGTACATCACCAGACGTCTGCTTTTAGGTCAGTAGTCTTCCTATGGATGTTTGTTGCTGCAATGAGTTTTTTGATCACTGTTGTCAAAAAGGAGGACAATGTCAGATCCTCAAAAGGGCCATTTTATTTTATTTTGATTGGGTTCGCTACTTCATCTGGTGAGGCAACTCGGCACTATAGCACCGCGCATCGCACTAGGGACCTTTTCAGTAATTCGTGGGGTTCATGTTTCAACCGGTTAGTGCTTAATCTCCTTAATAAATATGAAATCTGTCGGGAGTACTGTGTCGTCAAAAGAAAGCTAAATACTGGAGCACCAATCGCTCTAGTGGACTGATGAAGAGATGCGCAGTTGGCAATAATCTTAAAGCAACACAAGCTAGCAGGTTTTTGGCAGTGTTCACAGTCAATTTTCTGCTCTTGCATAGGTTGTAGGCAGCAAGGTTCACTATTTACAAAATCAATCTGCCACATCAGACAGTCTGCGGTGACTGTACTACCACGCTTTCTTTTCAAACAAATGAAATATCTTTTAGTTGAAATCCAACATTTGTAGGAAATGAATGAATAAGTACAAATTTGGTGGACCTTTGCTCAACCTGACCTATTTAGATTCAAACTAATCTGATATATGCCATAACCTCAGTTTTCTTCAAAGTGGAGTAAGGAGAAAGTAATGTCGTGAATCAGTTGGCTCAGTTTAGCCTACCCAACTATACCAGAACAGGGAGCTTTAATGTAAGCATTTCTTTGCAGTGGATTTAATATTTTGTGCCTAGAATTGTGAGAGCTAAGCATTTCTGCTCGCAGTAGAATAGTATGCAAAAAATCAAGTAATTTGATTCCAAATAACAATAATTTCCGCAAAAATATTCACAGTTTGTTTTAACTCATGCGTCGTCAGCAGTATCGACGTTTTGTCATTGGCTATACAGATTCATCATCTTTTAACGCATTTGAAAGACAAACGGTGATTTTCGAACAAGAGTTACCATTTCCCAATAGTAGTACCCTCCTCGTTCTTTCGTATTGACAAAGGGTTTGAATGTCTGCAACCATTCCTCAAGTGTGGCGGAGGGACAGCTAATTGTTTGAGGACCGTTGGCTTCAGAGTGTCTGATGGTATTAGTGTAACTAGAGCATCTTCTGAGGTATTAAGTGGCTTCCCCAGTGTAAAAGAGCGTTCATTCTTTATCAACATGTACGGCGCTTGGGAGTGTGGCGGCGCTACTCGGGAAAGTACCCCGGAGCGAATGATCCGAGAAGACTGTGTCTATCAACGAACATTGCTGCAAGATTGCAAGTCAACTCAACGCATTTTGAATCACAACTTAGCGCTGAAATTTTGTCATGAAGCGAAAGTCCATGGCGTTTTATAATTTTCAAATAATAATCTTTGCTTTGAATAATGTATCGTACATGCCTAGCACGTGGTTTTAACATCTTCGTTTGGCTTGGGTTAAATACGCAAATAGTTAATTGGGCTATCATGTTGGAAAGTGGTACCCACTTCGCATTTTCCTGTGGATCTGTTTATCAAGAGCACACACCAAAGTTCGTTTTTAAAAATTGCCTTGTTATCTGGTAGATGTGTTCTTGAAGGGAAGAAAAAGAAGGAATTTTAAATATTTTTCTATGAAACAAGACAGGTAGTCTTTTCACCTGCACACTTAAAATAAAGGGGCTAATAAAATTTAAGTAATATGCGGTCCGGGAAATATCCTAACAATTAGTCACTGATAAGGTCATTAAAACACGCTCTACAGAGCAGCAGCCATTTGTTAATAAAAACATAAAAATTAACCTGGTCTGCGAATTGTGCACTTCAGACTCACGTAAGTGCTCCAACCTTCCACAGGTATTTCACGAATCGCACCGTTGCGAAGAAGGGGAAACTGACTCAACACAAACCAGAAATAGCACTACGAAAACGCATTTATGCCCCCACCATCTCCAAAGTCGTCTTTGAAAGTGGATGTGTTGTCTACCAAGGCTCCGATAAGTTCCACGCCAACGCCGAAGTTATTCATTCCCTTCTCTTTCTTTCCGATTTCTGCTCCAGCAACTGTATAACTCTTTGAAGTCATCCTTTACTTTACAGTTCTAAATACCTTTGCATTCTAGTGTTCCTCTTCCTTTTGTACGATTTGCCTAGCCCAGCTTCATCATCACTTTCCCCACTTCAGTACACACGCGACAAATCTAGATGTCAGAATGACTTAACAACAGCCATAGTGCTTCACGAAGTCAAAGGAAGATGAAAGAGAAAACTAACATTACTACTGGTAGGTTATATATCGCTTGCGTTACCTGTGCTTCGTGATTAATTCAAACACAGGTCATCTAGGCTAACAAAATTTCTTAAGCGAGTAAAATAAGACGTAGCAAAAGGGAGTGACTACCGTCATGCATCCAAAATCATCGCGGAAGCCTTTCATCGCAACTAGCTCTGCCTTTTGTATGATTTTAATCGTCCCAAAGGTAAATGATCTCATTATACACCATTTCCAAGGACTGTTTCGGTTTGATATTTTCGATTTCGTGGAGCTTAATATCAGCATGGTATGGAACAAAGTAGATTTAAGCAGATCTACTCCCCTGAAATGGGCGATTCCATGAGTTAGGTAGCTATTTTTCCCTGTGGGAACATCACTTGATACCACACCAACTCAAAGCTACTCTTTCCATGCCTCTCATTAGCTATTCGCTTATTGTATACAAGTGTCTGGGTAGTATTTGACTTCGCACTCTCATCCACCTACCCTTTAAAAGCAATTGTGGGTGGTAGATATGGAGATGTTCCTTCGTGCGGACATGATTTATTGGGTGAGCAGTGATAGAAGAGAGTGGCAAATGTCAGCTTGAAATGTAGTACTACCTAAGGAGGAGAAAGGATATGTGGAATCGAAGGTGACAGTAATGAAGTTAGGTTTTTAAGATTTATGTACTAGTGTTGCTGAGGGAGGCTACATGCCTAATGGCTAAACCAACAGCACGGCTGGGAGCTGTTCAGTCGTCTTCATTACGCTGCTCAGCATTGGTTTTATGGTGAAAAAGGTGTTGAGGAACCTCCGCATAGCTATTGGTAGTTAACGATTGGGCTGACTTTTCTCTGAGTGGTTAATAAGTATTTGGTTAATAATCACCGGCAGCCAATCAGAGCACTAGAGAATGAGCAAATATTTTGATCACATAATTGTACACACAAAAATACCTGTTGACTACATTGAAAAGTACTCTTTTGCCCTAGTTTCATTTCTTGGTTGGACTGATTGGCAGCCCATTAATTCCGTTGCCAATGGCAAACATCACTGCCGATACATAACAGGGTATTCAGCCAGATGGAAGGGAGATAGAATCACTTTATTTTTCCCCAAAGTATATAACCCTTCAGATGTGACTAATGTAATTGAGCATTTGCATGTTCATGCGCTCTCCTCCGCAACGTAATATGCTCACACGGTAGTAAGATTTAGCATCCGCCATGGAGGGCAAAGTCTTGATTACTGTCCCATCAGCATGTGGGCATTCGTTCCCTATCTGCGTCTTCTCTCTACCCCTGTAAACTTAAGGCTATTTGCCTGAAATCAGGGTGAAGGATCATTCAACTGCCAAGAATCTCCCCGAATCCGCTATAATCAATGCACAAAAGTAAGCCATCATTTAATATTTTTAGGCGACAAATCGTATGGACAAAGCTGCACTTCCTCCAACACTTATTTTGCCTTTATTCCACGGAAAACTACTCGCTTCCAGAACACCACCTCCACAGTGGCAGTAAACAACCCCAAAATATTTTGGGACTTTTCCTCAACTACACAAAGTTGTCAATCAAAGGGTTGGGCTTTTTTCCTTTCACGCGAATTCGCCTAACCCCTCCTTCATTTGCTTCTTCACTACTTGGGATGTGCAAATGTACGGCTGCTATATATGCGGCTATAAATTCGCGTCAGGAGAACACCTTTAGTATTAACCACAGAATGACAACAAATGAAGCCACCTTTCCGCCAAATAGAGCATATCGTCGTGCCCTGGAAATGCGGCCCTCTGATCGGTTCGGCTTTTATTTGTTCGATCAGTTAAGAACTAATTTGCAACATTCTCCTCATTAACTCTCAATTTTGTCAATATTCATGCATTAACAACTTTTAAAGAAGCCTTCAGGAGAGGATCTCCGACTGCCATAACGACGAAACTTTCGATAATTTTGCAATTTATTGG
>NW_020170637.1:1584-3227 GCF_000524195.1 Echinococcus granulosus | reverse complement strand
CGATGAGTGGTAAAAATTTACTGAGAAACAACCGTATGGGGATAACTCTTTCGAGGCAACGCAGACGTCACATGGAAGCTCAGACTGACTGAGAGAAGACGCTTAGATTGGGGCGGGCAATTGGAAAATTGTGCTTAATCGTCGGACTCGGCAACCTTATCACAAGCTAAGAAGAACAGAGAGTAGCAATGTAATGCAAGGTCAGGATGAAAGAGGGATGTAGGAAGGAAGGGAGGTGGTTCTGGAGTCAAGTTATCCTGGCAACGCGAAATATTTTACGTATTCCTTGTCTCATTGGCAAAGCATCTAAATAAGAGACTCTAAGACGTGTTTGCAGTCTCTCTATTCACCTTAACTTCCCTCACCTAGACATCTTTCTCTTTTTTCCTCGACGTTTACATAAACCAAATTTCTTAATTTGGTGAAGAAGGCTTTAAGAGATCGTATGATTTCGTTGAGTTTTGAGAAAACGCAACATGAATCTAGTCGTAGTTTGCGATAAATCCTGATCAGTTTTCGTGGTGTGGATTTGAGACGCACTCTTTTCTGACTCCTAGTGGAGATGTTTGTACTTCTCTAGGCTTCACAAATTAAATTATTTACATGGGTAAGGACATTCAAGATTGGCACTTTCAAAGGATCGCAATCTCGCTACCAGTTCGTCAACAAGTACCTGAAAAGCAATTTGGGGATATCTTTCTAAAAGGAGATGTAAATCGTCTAAGACGACAGGAGTAAATAAAAGCCACTATTTGATTATGTCATGCGAGGGATCAGTTTTGAGCCAAAGGTTTAGAGCAAATGGGATCAGGAGCAAGGTATCTGATCACGCTCAAAAAACAGCCCGACAATCATCAAAGTCTACAAATGGCAGCAATGTTTGACACAAAACTCTAATTCGGTAGCCTACTCCCATAACTCCTTGTTCTGTAGATTAAAACAAGAAATAATCAACCATCTTCACTAGGTCTTCATTAGTTTAGAAGTAGTACACCGCAATTTCAATTAATTGCATAAACGGCGAGAACGATAACTTCCATGTAAAATGTCAACAAATTTACTACAGCTCATGTGAATGCAGGTCTGATTGACAATCAAGAGTCGTGATTTGGCAGTATGATGCAGTCACCTATGTGGATATATTGCATCTATGCAAAAAATGATTAGTAGCGATATCCGACTTGGTGATTGGGACATGTATTATCTGCCTCGTGTTATGCAGTACACGATCCCGGTGGTGACCATGTCACATGACATCCACTATGACATCTGTCGAGACAAGTGATGAGGAATGGGCGTCACCCTAACCGGTGCTCCATAGCAGTGATGCTTATGATTGTAGAGTTGGTGGACGTTAGACCTGGTCAACGAAAAGAGGTGATGTAACCACAAGGCCTCGAATGCCTTTGGACGATTGCCTACCAGAACGCAAGGCGCTTAGATTCAATCCCTTGTCCTTTCCTTTCTATAACTTGGTACATTTTGCCTAGCCAAAATCCATTTTGAGTACCTGTAGGCGATCATTAACTATTTAGAAGAAAAAGCATCTCCTTGATATGTGCGTATTTCTCACAGACAATTCATACATATAAACACAAGAAAGGAACACAAGCATCTTATTTCAGCAGAAATTGCAACTGCTT
>NW_020170637.1:0-1484 GCF_000524195.1 Echinococcus granulosus | reverse complement strand
GATGTCTATGTAGCATTTTGTCTCAAAAGAGGGGAAATTTTATAATAAAAGACCATTATATGGTGAGAAAGATGAGTAGAGCTGTAACCTGCTTACATGGTCGTGGACAGGCCATGGCAGTTTATACGGCCTCATAAATAAAACGACTTACATTCTCAAGAGAAATAGCCTTTGACTGAACTTTACTAGTAACTTTCAAATTCATAAAACTGATATAAGACAATCAAAGCAAATGTTTTGGAGTTCTCTTTAAGTGCTTTATATGTTCAAATAATGTTGTCGAGTCCAAGCAAAAGCATTCACATTTTACTCTTCATTATGTTGCATTTTGGCCGTTGATCCTCAAACATCACCCCACTTTCTGTTCTCCACATTGGTAAATGAGAGGTCAGGATGGCAAACTCTAAATCCGGACAAGGTCAGGCCAATGCATGTGCATGAGGATGCAATAATGGCATCAATTCAGGATTTAACGCTCCAATGCTCTGGTGGTGAATATTAAGGGCCTGATGGCTCTACACCTTGATTTCACCGGGCGGCAGGTCGCCCATTGCGCCCTTAGAGCGGATGGTAAATGCTGCAGATGGATAAGGAAAAGTTTTCACAAATTGCTTTTCTCTGACTAACCCTGAGGAATTTGAGAGTTCTCACTGCTGCCGAGTCTCCTCCTGATTGGTTATTTTGGTACAGTAACGCAACACCAGTGCCAGGATCTACGCCGCCGCAAAAATCACTCAAAGTACTCATGGCGGTAAATCACAGTTCAGGCTCCACCACTCAAATCAGAGGGCGCATATACGATTACCATCCTTCGGTTGCGCAGAGGCCGTTGGTTCTCTCCTTGAAGTCATTGTGACCTTGGATATCCTGGATGGGAACTCGATAGGGTCTGTGCTCACTTGCGAAGCCAGCATTGCAAAGTGTTTTAGCTTTGTCAGCGAGCATTTCTAATCCAGTCTTTTTTAACAAACAAATATGGATACAATAAATCTCTACATATACAGTCATTTCGAAGTGCCACTAAACAAAGATCCTGCCAAATATAGGCTAGTGCACCATTTACAGCGACCTCTGCTCGCTTGAGGCCAACAGGTTAGTGCCTTTTAAATGATTCACTTCCCTACCTCAAGCCTTCAACCCGTTTTGTGAAAAAAACGTTGGAACTCTCCTATAAAAGGCGCAAAATGTGTCATATTATTAATTGAAATATAATTTGCAAGTATAAATGAGGCTCTTTCTTTTCTCTTAATCAACAGATGAAAGGCTTAATTAATGCCGATGGCCTTGACACTGGTGCGGTAAAAAACGCCTCTGAGAAGACATTGACATTCTGTCTGCTTGTAAGCCATCAACATTTCTTTCTCCTACATTAGTTGTTCACGATCTATCATTGGGAATCGTTCGCCTATCAACGCTTCCTAATTAATGTTCTACCTGTGATGCAGACTTGTCCACAATGCTCCTCTCTCTGTCCTGGAGGGAAA
>NW_020170638.1:46976-50552 GCF_000524195.1 Echinococcus granulosus | reverse complement strand
GACAATGTTGCTGAGGCTAGATTTTTTTATTTGCGCATGTTTATAATGTCTGACTGACCGTGGCCTCTGAGTGGTTACCTACATACTTTGAGCATACTTCTACCTCATGTGAGCTAATAAGGAGGGACTATCCGGGAGCGCAAATCCCTAAAAGGCTAGAGGATGAGCGTTTCAGCAAAAATGACTTGTAAGTTGCGAAATCAATATATTGAAAATGTGTAAATTTGATAGATTTTAAGGTTGATAAATAAGAGACGTTCCGAATGCTTGGGTTGGAGGAACCACTGAATCAAACGTTATAGCGGGATACATTACTAAGAATGGTTTGACCACAGAGGTCTTCAAATAGCATCATTGATCTACAATCGGTAATGAGATTCGATATCGTTTGATGCTGAAATTAGCACTTTGCTCATCTAGGCAAATCAAAATGTTTCCTTTCCACTTCCTTGTTTCGCATTTACCATAAATTTCCTTGACCATTGTGAACAAGTCAGCTATCGTCAAGGCGCTGGCACTGATTTGTCTGAAGACTCAAAAGAAAGGAAATTGGGAGTATAGATAATAATCAAGTCTGGAGGTGATCATGAAAGCATGATTTACCATATCTTTACCAAAGAGTTTCTATAACGAGGCCCACTCAATAATGTAAGAAAGAAAACTATGCAATGGCATTGGTATGCATCAGTGTTCAAAGGCCCCTGATTATGTATATCACTTGTATGCTTGTTATTTATCTACCCTGATGAGGTGTGCCTCCCAACCGTGAAGTGTAGTTTTTTGCAACTGTCGCAGAGGCTACCAAGGGAATGGTAATCACGCAATAGAAGTTTCACTTGGATGACTCACGACTAATTGTGTCCATTCTTACCTCCCATTTCCTATGGTGTGCACTTGTTTGCGTAGGTCTCTAAGGATCGTCTGTGCTACTGCTCCGACTGCTGTTACTAGTTGTTTAGGTGCTGTTACCCAATGTCGGAGTGTACCAAATATTGATAGGCCTGATTTTTGTCCTCATTGACATCCAATCAGTGTTATTGACTGAGTTTGCTCATTTGTGCACTACACCATGCAATTTGATTTTGCTTTCCCTGTTAAAGAATGACTGGCGCTCATTCACTTGCGTTGTTGTTCCGGCCTAACTGAGAATAGTAGTGTATAGCAAGTTTTAATGCATGTGCTTTTTAAGAATTTTGATCAGGACAAGTTGTGAGGGTGCTAGTATCTCCTTTTCTGTCTTGCTCATGTCCCACTACGAAGAATGGAAAAGGGCAAAGTAGAGTTGGATACTCAAGCACATAGTGATGTGGGTAGCAGTATCGTGTGAATGAGAAAATAAGTTGGGAGACTTTGCACATATGATCAGGAAGTAGAAGCCTGAGTGCATTGGAGGAATGTAATTTTATTAGGTATTGTATATATGTATGCATTATTCATAAGACTCCACGCCTAGCTTGCTTCTCTGCATTCTAATATTTTCAGTTTATCCTACATACGTTTGTGGAATATGGGATCTGCGTGCTTGTGTTTTTTAAGGGTTATCTGCGAGTTGATGTCAAGAAATGCATTGCAGGACCCAGGCATGTGGTTGGGTTGTCACATGCCTGTGACAAAGGTAGTGGGTCGGTGGACCAGTCAGCAAGCATCTGACTACTAGCCACTTCAGTGCCTAATTATTCTGTCGGTAAGATGGTCTTGAGGCTGTTACATTGACAGGAGCTCTGACAATGTTGCTGAGGCTAGATTTTTTTATTTGCGCATGTTTATAATGTCTGACTGACCGTGGCCTCTGAGTGGTTACCTACATACTTTGAGCATACTTCTACCTCATGTGAGCTAATAAGGAGGGACTATCCGGGAGCGCAAATCCCTAAAAGGCTAGAGGATGAGCGTTTCAGCAAAAATGACTTGTAAGTTGCGAAATCAATATATTGAAAATGTGTAAATTTGATAGATTTTAAGGTTGATAAATAAGAGACGTTCCGAATGCTTGGGTTGGAGGAACCACTGAATCAAACGTTATAGCGGGATACATTACTAAGAATGGTTTGACCACAGAGGTCTTCAAATAGCATCATTGATCTACAATCGGTAATGAGATTCGATATCGTTTGATGCTGAAATTAGCACTTTGCTCATCTAGGCAAATCAAAATGTTTCCTTTCCACTTCCTTGTTTCGCATTTACCATAAATTTCCTTGACCATTGTGAACAAGTCAGCTATCGTCAAGGCGCTGGCACTGATTTGTCTGAAGACTCAAAAGAAAGGAAATTGGGAGTATAGATAATAATCAAGTCTGGAGGTGATCATGAAAGCATGATTTACCATATCTTTACCAAAGAGTTTCTATAACGAGGCCCACTCAATAATGTAAGAAAGAAAACTATGCAATGGCATTGGTATGCATCAGTGTTCAAAGGCCCCTGATTATGTATATCACTTGTATGCTTGTTATTTATCTACCCTGATGAGGTGTGCCTCCCAACCGTGAAGTGTAGTTTTTTGCAACTGTCGCAGAGGCTACCAAGGGAATGGTAATCACGCAATAGAAGTTTCACTTGGATGACTCACGACTAATTGTGTCCATTCTTACCTCCCATTTCCTATGGTGTGCACTTGTTTGCGTAGGTCTCTAAGGATCGTCTGTGCTACTGCTCCGACTGCTGTTACTAGTTGTTTAGGTGCTGTTACCCAATGTCGGAGTGTACCAAATATTGATAGGCCTGATTTTTGTCCTCATTGACATCCAATCAGTGTTATTGACTGAGTTTGCTCATTTGTGCACTACACCATGCAATTTGATTTTGCTTTCCCTGTTAAAGAATGACTGGCGCTCATTCACTTGCGTTGTTGTTCCGGCCTAACTGAGAATAGTAGTGTATAGCAAGTTTTAATGCATGTGCTTTTTAAGAATTTTGATCAGGACAAGTTGTGAGGGTGCTAGTATCTCCTTTTCTGTCTTGCTCATGTCCCACTACGAAGAATGGAAAAGGGCAAAGTAGAGTTGGATACTCAAGCACATAGTGATGTGGGTAGCAGTATCGTGTGAATGAGAAAATAAGTTGGGAGACTTTGCACATATGATCAGGAAGTAGAAGCCTGAGTGCATTGGAGGAATGTAATTTTATTAGGTATTGTATATATGTATGCATTATTCATAAGACTCCACGCCTAGCTTGCTTCTCTGCATTCTAATATTTTCAGTTTATCCTACATACGTTTGTGGAATATGGGATCTGCGTGCTTGTGTTTTTTAAGGGTTATCTGCGAGTTGATGTCAAGAAATGCATTGCAGGACCCAGGCATGTGGTTGGGTTGTCACATGCCTGTGACAAAGGTAGTGGGTCGGTGGACCAGTCAGCAAGCATCTGACTACTAGCCACTTCAGTGCCTAATTATTCTGTCGGTAAGATGGTCTTGAGGCTGTTACATTGACAGGAGCTCTCCTTTTGCCGCTTTTGGGCCAGTGGTCCTACGACCGGGTATGAATACGCCATGGCTAGATTTGATCAGCGAAAGCCTCGTTCTCCTTTTAGTTAAGGATTCCTTGCATATTCCTGGTCTTCTTCACTCTC
>NW_020170638.1:44343-46876 GCF_000524195.1 Echinococcus granulosus | reverse complement strand
TCACGGATAAATTAAATCCGTTACAGTTAGCATCCACGCGAACTTGATAGCGTTCATAGGAACAGGAGAGTGGCTTTTGCTTGGACCATAAAATTTGCCCCGAAACAAATTTATCAACATTTGTCAATGAGAGTAAAAGGCGCCTCCACTTTGTTGTGCTTAAGCACATTTCGTATGCTTCAGCTGTTATAGCGAAGAGGTGTATATTTTTCATGTTTTAATACCGCAATGCTAACGTAGAGGTTTCATATAAAATAAATAAGAATTTTAATAAACTTTGCCACCACCAATTACCAGGTGTGCCAACGACACTTCTAAACTGGACTGTCTTGTCCTAGCACCTTATGGTTCTGTCCGGCGTCCTTTTGGGCCACTAACTAGATGCGTAATGGAAAAAGATGACAGGTAGATAGGGCGGATACCCTTACTAACCAAAATAATGGGCATACAAGGTGTATACGCCAAGGCAGCTAACAAGCAACTAAGCCCGTATTGTTGTCTAAAGAGCTGAATCGGCGCTATGGTCCGAACTGATACTGCAATGCTCGTTTAATCAGCAGATCTTTAGCAGGATCCAAGGTACTGACAGAGACAAATGATTGGCCCTTTTAAATGTTATGAGATACTACAGAAGTTCGATTTATGTGCAGGTAATGAGGAATTGGTGATTATTGGTGAAATGAGGAAGGTTTTACCTACTTTAAAGAACACCCACCGCATTTCAACCGTCCAAAGTCGCCTAAATTCCGTGGACCTAAAGCATTGAAAAGGACACCTATATATCATCATTCACAATTAATCGCTTGTCATGTCATCAAAGCGTTCTTAGTGAGGAGGTAAAAACTGGCACGTTTAACTCAAATGTCTCGTCCTTAAAAGTATTGCGAATCATTGGACAATGCGAACTGAGGACACGGCTGAGTAGTCACAGAACATGGTACATCGGATTTCCTAGATCGTTATAAGGGTTGAAGAGAAATCAGTGCTTCGCCTACCTCCTGCATATTTTACTATTCATTAACTTCGCAAATGTAGCATCTTTCCTTTACATCATATAAGCTGTGAAATGGTAATATCAACGAAACTGCAAATCGAGGAGCTTAAAACGCAAGCAGAGGCTTACTATACAGGCCAGAATTCAGTCATTTACATTTTGGTTAATACAATGCCTTTCTTGTCCATATTGCTTTTCAGAAATTTCGCTAGGAGAAGATGTAAAATTATCTGAGTCAATGTAGGACCACTTAAGAGATGCAGGTTTGACCCTAATTCTAATTTGTGCCGGGTTTTCTAAGCCTTGGTTAACTTCTAGGGACACTGTTGCTGAAAGGCAGGACTTGATTATGCATAGCTCTGTGGTCTTGTTCTTATGCAAGCATGGATAATTAGCGTTGGTAAGAGGAACTTCGTTCCTTCTGGTAAAGAGAGGTCCGCACATATCCACTGGAGGTGGATACGTTTGCCATAGTGGTTCACTGGAGGCTGTAGGCCAATGCGCCCAACTCTTGCAATGGTGTTGTCTCGTCGAATTGATTGACTTTGCACTGTTTACAGAGGGGAGCAAGAGACAACTTGGTCAAACGAGCATCAACTAACCATTGATGGAGAGCATACAATACTACCTGCCTACTGCAGACACATTCCGCAACTGAAAACCGTATGAGGCAGGTCCTCATCTGCGTCGATGATTGTTGTCACTAACGTCAAGGAATATTGCGGCAAAGTGCCACACCTTGATTACGACACCGAGAAGCTACAAGTGTATTAATAAGCTACATTCTTCTATTAAGGAAAGTCTTTTTGAACTCTCACAGTGTTCCTATTCATACAACAATTAAAAAACTCTCGCCTTCGCTCGGGTCTGACAGACTACCACAATTGGCCGGTGGGATAGAATGGTATTTTAGAAATAAATCCTTCATAAACTTGCATCGAGATTGGATTTGCTTAATTTAGGTCTCCCCTACAGTGTACAGAGTACAGAAGATGTGATAGAGTTAATACACCTCCATACGTTTGGACTGCTGGGAACAGCAAAAGCCGAGGTTGCTTTTAAAAGCACTCGCACGTATCGGCATAGGGGTTGGTATGTCTGCTCTCCCGTAGACTTGGTCCGTCCTACGAGCTGGCATACTTGCCCCTACAGACTCACTTTCTTTCACCTCCTAGCCTCCACCAATTTACTTTTGATTGACACAGCGAAAATAACTCGTCACATACACACAAAAGTGACTCCAGAAGACGGCTGGTGTTGTAGACCACGTCTAGTACGTGTGGTTCCCAAAAGTATCAACTTTTGAAATGGTTGAGGCCTGAAAATGAAAGCTACTGCATTTATCAGTGACGTGGTTGCTGTGATAGGTGGTAGCGATAAAGAACGCCATCTCTGCACGCTCGAGGTCTGCTGCCAACTCGTATCTCATTCCTCCACCACTTTCATGATCTACTTCTGCATTTTACAGTGCCAAGCGACGTACCGTGTGGTAGCGGTGAAGGCAATTCTGCGTTATAAGAACAACCATCTCTGTGGGGC
>NW_020170638.1:42484-44243 GCF_000524195.1 Echinococcus granulosus | reverse complement strand
CTGTAACATGAAACAATGCTCACGACGATGGGTAGAACTCATGTGTGCTTTCAGTGTATCCCATGTCAGATAGTCCGCATAGCATTCCGTACAGTAAAAGCGCAGTCCTGAACGCGCTGTATTCTGAGCTGCAATACATTACAATGTAGTATGAATAAGGGAGGTGTTTATACGGCGAACCATGACTGTTTTGGATTAAAGGGCACTTCTAATGTAATCAGATAAGGCATTTAAAACTCACAAATGTGGTCTGAAACAAAGTGATTGAGAAGTGCCTCAAAACAATTATATCGCACGAGACATTGACAGCAAACATTATGGTTTGTGTCTATAATCAGGAATCAAAGTAAGATTTGCATGTTTATGTCGATAAATATTTAGACATTAAGACATTTCTTGACTAACTCACATTTTTGATGCAGTAAAGCTGCGCCAGTGGTTCTGAATGTTCTCGAACAAACCGGACAAGCTTCAAGCTGCTTTGCTAAAGCAATTAAATCAACCCTTATGTGAGCTGTTAAAACTGGCAATTGGATTGAAAGAAGGGGAAATAACACTAGCAAGGAAATTGCTAATTTGAATAACCTTGCTAATTTCTGCATAGTATGCACTTAATAAGATCAAAGCAGGAATTCGCTTGCACACTTCGCCCAGCGTTCTAATAAATTCATGTGAAACCCACGCATCTGTGTATATCTTGTATAAGCTTGGGAAACCCACCTTTATGTATACGCTTCATATGTGCTCGGACTATGGTGCTGCTACTGAATGACATGGAGCAAAACCAGCAGGCATATGTGTCCATTCCAGCGAGGAGGTAGGCGACGAATGTGCATCCTGAGACAGTGTTTACACTGCCAACAGCCGCGTTATCAAATCCAAAGCAGATCAAAACTCCAGTGATCTTAAATCTTGCATTTACTTCATAGTTTTAAGTGAACATACTTTAACTAGATTTATATCCGCTCAATTTGCTATTTTGTAATGTTTTCTTCCACTAAACATTTAAAACTTCTCTTAGCCGTAAATCAATCCAGTAGACAGTTTTGTCTAATACTATGCCGATCAATCGGTTTACTAACAAAGGATTTAACTTAATTTACCCGATAACGCAAATAACAATTTGAAATTAAATAGAAAAACTATCATGAAACTTAGGCATGACCTTGCTAAATGCTTTGTGCAGACAACTTCCACTGACAATTTCTCATGATTATCGTAGCAAGCAAACCAATTACTTAGACTGTGGTCTTTCGCAATGGTGCAGAATCAAAGTTATTACGGTGGCTACCCTTCCGGCAGCACTTCAGTTGGGCAACCCGAGAATACGATCGGTGTGTCATCAGTCATGTCGAATCAGCACATCTGCTACAAGTGCCTGTCCAATTAGTACAACAGGTCACGGAGCACTTAATGGCCTGCATTAGGGCAGGTTTAGCGCAATTTACAAGGCAAATGATAGCCTCCATTACATTTGGCAGATCCCTAATATTTATATTGAAGCAGTATCTCACACGGCACTGCACTCAGACCTGAAGATGACAACGGGGCCAAAGGACTAGCAGTTTGGGCTGGATTTTGCCTCCGACCGGTGGTCAGCATATAAAAGACTGCAGAAATTTGCCGGTTTCCTCATTATCAATCACCATCACCGACTTGACAGCTCTCCAATTCTCTACTTTTTGCTTTTGCAGCCGCTACTGTCCTTGTTGCATGTAGAATGGACAGATTTGTGTCTCAATACTGTGGTTAGTATTTT
>NW_020170638.1:41238-42384 GCF_000524195.1 Echinococcus granulosus | reverse complement strand
TTTGGCCAATGTGAAGCAGAGATGGACCACAGAGGGCGTACTTAAGATCACTCGAAGCCTGAACTGCACTGTTAATTTGTTACTCTGTACACAAGTTAACTCACTGATTCAGGCTCTGGTTTAGACTCAGGCTCAGGGTTCCGCTTGGACATGGACTCAGGCAGACTACACTAAGCTGTGATATCGGATATCTGCTGTCGCGTCGACATACAAACCGATAGACCTGTCTGATGGGCTTCATTTTATTCAGCTTGCACTTAATGGCATGCGACCCAAATTATTTTGCCACCACATGCTACCACAATAAATTGACTGATCTAATCCCTTGAGACGTCTTCTGACTTCCGTCATGAATTCAAAGTGGTCCTCACACCCTTCTGTATGCCACAATGAATGAACTTAAGTTGTGGTATTCATCCAACATGCCACTTACAGAGCGGCACCTAAAAGTTGTGCACGATAAATACTATACTTCATTTCAGAATTTGCGCTTGTGCTCATTGTAGTACTCATGTGGTCATCTGATCACATGTATAATGGGTCTATGCAGATTCTGCAAAACCATCATCCATCCCGATGAATTGTTTGTTTGACCAAGCAATTCTGCTGAAAATGGTGTGATAAGACTTGGGCTACCGCAAAGGTTTTGAATGCTCAGTATACCCAAAGTACGGCGTTAGAGAAATAAATGCTTGTATTGGGTAAAGGAAAAACTAAACGCCTGTTAATGCTCACATAATTGTTCACGACTTGAAAGAATTGTGCTTATATTCCCAACGAAATGCCAGATGACAATGCACAGTAAATGCTTGATAAAGTAATTGGCATTGGTTAGCTCGCTCCCCATACAAACGGACAACTAGACTTTGCAGCAGGATGATGCAATGGTTCCACACCACATTCAGGTTTCTTCATTTCAAAGCTGACTCTACTGAGCTACTGCAAGATGAATGATAGACGCACTTAAACATGGGGTCCCCGCACAGTTGCACTTGGCATACATGCCGATTGCAATCAACCCATGACCATAATCGAGATTTTGAAAATTTCCCACATGCACAATGGCCCGGTGAACTGGATGCCAGCTTTCACTTTCCTCTGCGAGTCACATTCATTGCACATTTCTTTTATTTACAAATGAGTGTA
>NW_020170638.1:39273-41138 GCF_000524195.1 Echinococcus granulosus | reverse complement strand
CATGTGAGAAGCATGCAATTTTGTAAGTTGTCACAGCCTATGGTAATGTTTGCTTCCATTTATGCTCATCACTTAATGACAGGACATCGTTTTCATTTACTTAATAGTACTTATTTTCATAAAGAGGTAGAAATGTAAATTCATGTCAAATGAATTTGTGCACCGTTTGTGACAAACATTCGCGCTGTATTTCCGTCTTCTCCCTCCTTGCCAGCTTGTCCGTCTTCCTTCTTTGTTTTCATAAAGTACATCCTGACACGCATTCAGAGTAGAATACCATATCTGGGCACGAGCCTGACTTGCAATCGCATTTGAAGCAGTAAGAATGGAGATAAACTAACAAATCGAAAAATCACATCCCAGAAGTCGCCGTAAAATAATTTTAAGTTGTACCTAAGTAACATGATTTGTGTACGCTTGACCTAACATAATATCATTTACTTGCATAATGGTCTGAAAATCATATGTGACTTAATTACGAAGCTTGTTTTAGTAAAGTAATCCACATGATTGTTCGCGACTTTAAAGGATTGTGCCCATTTTCCTAACAAAATACTAGATGACAATACACAGTAAATGCGCGATAAAGTAATTGGCATTGGTTAGCATGCTCCCCGTACAAATGGACAGCTATACTTTGCAGCAGGATGCTGCAATAGTTCCACACCACATTCGGGTTTCTTCATTGCAAAGCTGACTGTACTGCATCACTGCAAGATGAATGATAGACGCACTTAAACATAGGGGTTGCCGCACAGTTGCACTTGTCATGCATGCAGATTGCAATCAACCCATGACCATAATCAGGTTTTTGAAAAATTCCACATGCACAATGGCTCAGTGATCTGGATGTCGGCATCCACTTACCTCTGCGAATCGCATTCATTACTCATTTCTTTTATCTACAAATGCAAGTGTTATCATTTTATTTATGAAGATACCATTGTCTGGCATTTTCGGTGCCTAGTTCCGCTTTAAAGTCTGTTTTCTGTTGTATTAAAATGCTCGGCATCTATTATGCAGTGCAAATGTAAACAATAAATGGTAAAAGCATTGAAGTGAAGTAGGAATGAAGTTACCATCAGTAAATGCTAGATAATGCTTCTATGCGAAAACTAGAAAAGCAAATCATACAGTGCCACCAAAGCATAGGAAGAACGTGGAACACCAGAGGAGCGCTGAGAAGCAACTTTTAGTGAATGCTCTGTGTCCATCAAACTCCATCACAGAGAGCGGTGTAAAACAGTCATACAGAAGACTTGGAATGAACCTGCCGGTTTGCAAATACACAGACCAACTATACGGAAACAACAAATGCAAAATATATTTGCAATATTAGGAGCCGTCACAGGCAAAATAATCGGACTGTGCTGAATAAGCTGCATCCGTGATAGCTGGTTTGCATTCACCTGCGTAGGGCACAGTTGAGTTCACTTCCGATGTCTCATTACAGCCTACGCGTGTCCACTGGTCATTGCGCATTAAGTCGGGATAATCAGCCTCATAGTAAACTAGCGTGTAGCACTGCATTGTCGATGTCTCCTCCTTCGAAGTCCAGTTCTCCATTTCCTCTCTTCAGGAAAAATTTCACTCACCTGTGGAAGGCAAATCAAACAACTCTAATTGTTCTATCAAACATTGTCAAACATTGGCAAGTTACGCAATGGTAAACGAAGAAAATCGTTAAATTTTAAGGCCAAGAGAAACATGACTTCTTGCATCCATGCGCGTAGTTCAGTAAGTTACGACTGAGGTCTTGTCTTTAATGATACGTAACACGACCACTATCATAGCATGTCGCCTGTCGGAACATTTTCACATTTTAAAGAAAACCTCTTTACTTTGCACTTTTACTTGTATCAGTT
>NW_020170638.1:37925-39173 GCF_000524195.1 Echinococcus granulosus | reverse complement strand
GGGCGAAACAATCTAATCATTAAAACGTTGAGCTGATAGAAATTGAAAATGAAGTTACCCATGTTAGGCACTGCAGTCCACCAAACATGAAAATACCCACGCCGTCGGCTTACCGTTCATAAACGGTTGGTCTTGCATAGCTATCTATATCCTTATTACTGGAGCACTTTAAGAAGAACCACGGCCTTACACACATCAACTCAAAGGATTAATGCAAAATTACCGTTACACCGAATTCTAGTGCAAATGTTTACCACACTAGCCTTTAAATTCCTGTCAACATATATTTGTCCATTATAGCCTTGGCTGATTATGAGTAAGATTAGCGTTTTGTATTTGTTGACTGATTTCTGAGGATTGCTGCGCAAAGAGAATGAGGGCAGCCAGGTAGCGTGGTCGTTGGAAGATGGAGGAGAAAAAGAAGAAGTTCTTTGATATGTTAAGTGGTGAGGTGTGGGAGGGCCTACACACCGAGAGCAAATTACACGTTCACGGGTTGTGTCGTCGATGGAATTTGATTTACTCGTTTGAATGACGATAAGTTTTATTATAGTTTGTGGATGGGAAGCGGAGATGGTCAGACTCATAAAGACTGAGCAGATGCTGGCAATGTGGCTTAGGTATGTGTCATAGACTCTTTCTAGAATGCAAGCAGTGTTGAGGTCTAACCGAACGCCAACTATAGTAGAATTGAATGGTCTTAGACGGTGTGGCGTAGATGGGAGGAATTAAAAATGGTAAGTGAAAGCTGTTTCTGTGTCCACAATAGAACAAAGAGCTGTAATGCTTGGCGTTAAGGAAAATTTGGTTGTTACGATTATCATACTTAGCGAACTGGTACGGGTGTCTGACTCCGTGTGAGACTGCATAATACAGACCAGCAACTAGACTAGCAAATCCAATGAAACCATGCTGCTCAAAAAATACGTTAAAATCAAACATTCCGTACATAGTGTAGATGGGTGGATTACCCCGCTTTAAATGTGTCATCAGCTAGCGGATGAGTGCTGCCACCTTTGGAGGGTGCAATACTTACTATACTCCTCATAAAGAAATGTAAAAGAGCTCAGTGAATGCTGGTATTAAAATATTTATTTTCAGTTGTCATTTCTGCTGTTAAAGGATGGTCTAACTCGAGCTAGAAATATATCTGCACCACCGTGAAGAGACTCTCATAATTCCGGCTAGGAAGCCGATGTAAAATCATCAAGTGATCCATGGAACAGACTCATGGCACACCAAAAAATG
>NW_020170638.1:35760-37825 GCF_000524195.1 Echinococcus granulosus | reverse complement strand
GTTTCCCAGACAGAGATTAGTGACTGTTGGGAGAAGAGTCATACAGAATCGAGATAGATATACAAACAGGTTTGTTATGCCCGTTATTTTAGTGCTGCAGAAATTAGAATCGTAACTTAAGATGAGTTGTCTAAATTCACTCAAATGCTCCCTTTGCAAGCAATGCCTTTTTTGTAGTTTCATCTTGAACTCCCTTTAATACATCCTGATGACAATTTTTGCAAGTATATAGAGCTGGAAAACCTTGTCGAATGCAAAGAGACTGTACACCATCATGTACCTGTATTTTACATGGGATAGGAGGATCCACAGTTGATTGTTGGCAAAGTGTAATGCAATTAATCGTAATGTCAATGCAAATGCCTGTACCCTGCCTTGTCTTATTCAACACGCAAAATATGCTACTTTGTAAAGCCAAACCTAAAAGAAGTGAGGCTGTCTACCAGTAAAATCACCTGGCATTGTGTGTTTCAGTGATTAGGTATGTTTTTAGGCCAAGTGCTTAAGAAGCGCGATCAGCTTACGACAAACAGTGCTGTTAGCAGTTCAGTCCCTGCCTCCATTCAAGCTAACACAAACAAATTACTATTATCCGTATTATTTTATATATATTTACATATGTTTATGGTAGATCATATTCGGTTACGGCGAATCAGGAGAGCGATGGTGGAGGGCGAAAAGTACGAATGCCGATCTGAAGGTGCATGAACACGTGCCTCACATGAAACGGACGCAGCTGATGAACATAGTATAAAAGGCGACACAACTCAGCACACAAGTGAGTATCACCTAAAGCAAGTAGACTGCAAAGGAAATGGGATTCGAGCATTGGTCAAGCCCGTATGCGTAGAAGCTGGTAACTGTGGGTGAAAGCAATCACAGCTCACAACATATGATACCATGTGCCCTCTGTGTACTGTCTGTGGTGGTGTCGTTGTGTGTGGTGTCGATTCCGAGTCATGACACCGGTTTGCTATTATGATTATCGTACACATCAACATGTGTGACATTTCTGTCACGCTGTCTGTCGATATTTTTTGACAGACATAAGATCCCCTAGAACTACAAGACAGTGGTATTTTCCAGCCTCCGGGATATCTCTAACGCTGACGCCTAGCTGGAATATCTGAATTTAAAGTGACCCATTGTAATTCCTTGAAATTGGATGAATGGCAGGTAGGCTTGTTTATTTACATGATTATTAAATAAGGCAATCTCTCGTTACAAAACTAGCCATTAATTATCCTAGTTAGCTACACTAAATTAGTACTCTATCCTGACAGTGCGCCAAATAAGGCAACAGACAGTAAAGTGAAGTGCTTTAGCAACAACTGTTATGATAAAAACAAGGAATTAATTGCTTTGGACTCGGTCTAGTAGAGGTAGTTATCTTTCGTAGGTTCCACTCCTTTCATAGTCCATATCAAGGAACGAATTTGTCGGTTTTCTTTGTTTATGTGTTTACTATCGTGCTATTGTGTCTGTCTCACTCTGCTAGGTTTACTTGAATTCCAATTCCGACTTTCACAAATTCTAATAGTTGGATTCCGTTGATCATCGTCCGTACATGTACGCTATTTAGAGTCAATTTCTGGCAGTGTGACACATGTAGCTGAGCCAATCGCATGAAGAAAATTGGAAGTTGACAATGATGGTGACGAGGATGACGATGACTTACTAGTCAAAGCTTCGATAATTTGCATTGTTTATATTGTATGCAACGTGATTAACGACTCCACCTGCTGCCTACCTACACATCCACCTACCGCTGCACTACTGTTGGTCTGCAGAGTGGACGGGCAAAGACGGTGACTACGTGTTGACACAGCTATTAGGCAGTAACATTATTTACAGATGTTAATTGCCCGCCACTGGCGAAGAGGATATCACATACAGATGGCGCCATACCTAGAAAAACAACTTTGAAACAGTTTTAGAAATTCTTCAAAATGCAACTCTCTAAATCCAGCCAAGACTATGAAGTCAACGCCATTCATTTTCTCTTGGAACATCTGATCGTAAGAAGGACTAAACAATAGTCCTCTTTCCTCTCCCTCTTCCAAAA
>NW_020170638.1:33668-35660 GCF_000524195.1 Echinococcus granulosus | reverse complement strand
TCCACAAGTGCTTGAGAATAATCGGAAAAGACTGCTTGAAAAACGTAAGGAAGAAAAGAAGATTGGAAAGGCAGAAAGAGGTGGGAGAGACGTAGTACCCTACAACGACCCATACCCTCAAAGTCCCGCAAGTTATATTGTGAATGCAGATGGGCCGTTGACATTCCTCGTGTTGGGCTCCTGTGCAACGAAATGATGTTAAACTCCGACAGAAGGTTGAAGTTAAAATGACTGCTGGTTTCCTAGACGGAGATCACTGATTAATGGGAGAATAGATATATAGAATCGAGATGGATATACATATAGTCTCATTTTGCCTATTATTTTAGTGCTGAAGAAATTAGAAGAGTAACATGAGAAGAGTTGTCTAAATTCAGTTTACTCCTAACTTTGCAAACAATGACTTTCGTGGTGTCATCTTGGACTCCCTTTAATACATCCTTATGACAATATTTGCAGGTATATAGAGCTGGAAAACCTTGTCAGATGCAAAGAGACTGCACACCATCATGTACCTGTGTGTTATATGGGATGGATGGATGGATGCACAGTTGATTGTTGGCAAAACGTACGTGCAATTAATCTTAATGTTGATGCAAATCCCTGTACCCTGCCTTGTCTTATCATTACTTGATTCATGCTAAGTTCATTGATGCTATGAGCTTAGGAAAATGAGATGGAGTCATGTAAGTAGATGTACTTATATGAACCAGGAGTGTAAATACTTCGTTTTATTGTGTACATCAGGATAAGTGGGGTGTTTAAAGTCATCTCGACTGCGTGAATTACGAATTGACATTCGAGATACCCTGCCGACAGTGAAAGTGGTCACCTTGCGCTACATCTACGGATACAAATACCTTTGGACTGCAAGGTGAATGCAACCAGAGTAAAAGGAAGATGGGAGGCAGGACCATCGTCACCCACCATCCATTTATACGTCTACTATTATGTCATTCTTCACTTCAAGTGTAGGCCTGTCAAGGTTTATCTTTGTGCCTACCCTTAAAAAAATACGTGCTCAGCATTAAAACATAAGGGATATCTCTTTTTTAGCATAGGTCTTTTGCTTCGCAAAACTTTCTTTTGCAGCCTATTCAAGGCAGCACAACTCGAATTGATGCAAAAGAAGGTCTTTTAAATAGGATATAAATTGAATGAGTTAGTCATTTAGAAGACGGGCTTAACTTGCGAATCGGTGCAAGTACAGCTGGAGACGGTGGCGGGCAGGAATGGATGCAAGATGAATTGCTAAAAGTGCTTTCGTTTTTTACAACAAAAGCCCAGATTGATAAACCAATGTTATCTGTCTTCCAATCCTTCTACAGTTCTTAAAGCCTCTACAGACTGTGATTTCTTCGTGGGCAATCTGAGTGTAGGTAAACAAAGCACTACCACCGATCCTACATCCATCCCGTGCATATTCAAATATTCATCCATCGGCACATCCCATTTTTATTCATCCTGCATTCGTCCATCCCGTATCCATCATTCCCATTTCCATCCATTTCCTATTCCTTCTTTTCGTGTTTATTTAACCTGTAAAACCCTATCTATATATCAGTCTATCCATCCATTTATCGAGTCACTACTACTTTGATGGCATTATGCCAAACTAAGTTCTAGACCTCCTCCATAAGTCCGCATCCTTAGATATCCAAGGATTTGGGGGAGAGCAGGTTCATGGCGTTGTATATATGTTTCTACCTGGGGTTGAGCTATCTCTTGACCTCAGAAATGGCAACGCTAAATAATTGTGTAATTTATTGCATCTCCTGTACTTGCGCTTCTACGATACACGCAGACACCCCAGTTATCTCTTATTAAATCTCTCCCACATATTCAGTAGAATCGACTTCTCTCACATGCCGGATTGCAGAAAGTCAGCGCGTCACAGAAGGCAAGGGAAGAGTCAAACGATTCAAAGCTTCCATCAGAGACGTTGTCCTTTAGCTATTGCATTCGGGAAATTAGATGACATTGCCTAGAAGC
>NW_020170638.1:32528-33568 GCF_000524195.1 Echinococcus granulosus | reverse complement strand
ATTTGCCGCCTTCGCGTCCTCTTCTAGCACACTATCCAGAGCAATTTTTAGCAACAAATGTTCATTGATGGCTGCCAGTCAAGCCGATAAGGTTACATGGCCATGGGTTGTCCGATACAATCCGTCACCCATTTGTGTCGATGGCAGTGTATGCAGAAAAGGCGAGTTAAATTGTCGACTTGGAGTTAGTTACAAGTCTTCTGTGCCTTATACTGTGATACAGTCTCGAAAGTGACTGTCATATGACAAACACTGGGACAGCTATTCAACGTGGCAGCATCAAGATGTTGAGGCCCTTAACTGGTGACAGCGGTGGCCGTAGTGGTGGCAGTGCACTTCAGATCTGGTCAACAAAGATAGATGATGCAGCCTTAATGGCTCAAAAGTTGGGTTAAACGGACCTGTCTATGGAGAAAGTTGTCACTAGCAAGAAAAAGTTCTTAAGTTCAGTCTTTTGGTTCATTTTTTACATAGAACTCCTGTTAACTAATTTTTCGCAAAGGCGTGGTGCAAGAAAACATGCGGATACGATGTGGTGCAAAATAATTTGCAGCGTCCGTACAAGAGGAGAAGCACAGAATGCTAAAATGCTAGCTACCTTAATCCAAATGGAACGGGAATTTTTGATTGGAGATCGCTGAAATGAAGTCACTCTAATTTGAGTGGTGAGTGAGCTTACTGCACCGCTACCAGTGATTAGAAAAATATCCCGCAACCACCTAATCAGCAGTCAATTTTGGCCTGATGGCAACTTCGATGATTTCCGCTGGAGTTGATCAAAGGCAGAGTTTCGCTTCCTTTTGACTGCTTAATTAACCCAGAGGCTGACTTGTCGGTAATTTGTCTCATCGTTAGCGATGATCATCACTGTACAGCCCGGAGTGAGAGAGCAGTCTCGCCTCACAAACTGAAGTGAAGCACAGCTTGTGTTGGTGATGGGAAGTGAGGGCATTAATTCCTCCTCAGATTGCTACACAGTCTCCTTTACATCGGCCAACAAAGAGGAAATGAATTCTGTGCGCATACCTTGTTCAGTGCAC
>NW_020170638.1:28091-32428 GCF_000524195.1 Echinococcus granulosus | reverse complement strand
GCAAATTCACACTCTCGTCGATTGCTGCGCGTCAATAGAGAATAGCAAGCCTCCAATCCAATCTCTGCCAGACCACTTCCAGTCACTCCATGGTGGGATTAAAGGAGGATATTTAGTTAGGTCGGCGAAGTGTTCATTTATACTCTCGGCTGCCAGTCCAGCTTGTGCTAGTTGTGTGGCTTTGTAGCACAACCATCACTACTGTCACAATCTACACTTGCCGATAAATGCTCAAAGACCTCGATTCATCAGTGGTATGTGCGTGTCTTGAGCAGCAGTGAGATACAGTGCCGCGGTGACCGAGGATGAACATCGCGTAGGAGCCGCACACTTCTCATTAGTAATCCAACACTTGCTTCCATTTGAAGGCTTCGTAGAACTCAAGACACCCGATACCACTCAAATCAAAACGCTTGCTGAATCTGTGCCTTGGATAGACTCTGAAGAAATCCTGTAGAAGTGTTGTGGCGTTGTGCAAGAGGACTATCAAGAAGCAACCTGAGCACAGTAAATTAAACACGGTGGCGACGGTACAGGATGCCTCTCCTTTGGCAGATTGGCAAAATTCCGAAGCGTCATTGGCTCAATGGCCATCCTGATTTTTATCAATTGTCTCAGACGAAGGATTTGGGCAGTTGTGGATTTGCATCTGCATCTCTTCATTTCGCAGATCGACCGCAACTTTGGATACGCGTATTTGACCATCGGCGCGTGATTTTTTCTCAGACTAGACTCCTTTGTTCCTTACATTTGTGCGCATAGACGAGCAATTTCCATGGTTGGAACGCACGCGTGTTCGTTGACAAGTCGCTTGGACAAGGATTGGCTGGAAAAGTGAAATTTTTTTTTGAACTCTTCATAAAAATAAACGGAAAGCAGCATATCTAAGCTTTTTATTTCCTGACTGCAAATTTGTCCATAGATAGGTGGCTTCATTGCATTTTTCGAAACACTTGAGCTAGAGAACCTCAATTTCTTGACTAAGCCAAGTCCCCATTATCATTACCATCACCATTGCTGTGAGTCAGTGGTCAGAAAGACGCCCCTTTGATGCTGATTTGCTCAAGAGATGCCTCAGTATTTAAGACGACCGACTGCCTAGCGTTAATGTCCATGAGTTGATACCATTTGCACTGGAGTGTAGACGAGATAAGGACAAGTGGTAGGCGGATGTGTGCGTTTCCAGCTTACGCAGTAAAGGCCAGCGTGAACGATGAAGCAGATACTGCCGAGCCGACTGCTGGTAGACCTAATATATCCTATCCAGGGAGTCGGACTCGGCATCCAAAGACGCTTCAGCAGAGCTCATCTGACTTTTAAGTGGGCCATCACCGGCTGCTGATTGGGTGAATCAGCATATAAAGCCAAGTAATTGTGAGCGAGGCAGTGAGATCACTGTTACCCTGATTTAGAGAGAGCTTAGGTGGCATTTACTCCATCTCAGCAAAAAGCATTCAAAAAACTCAAACGCATGTTCAGGAGCATAAAACATCTGAGGTGGCACTATGATAGAACGTTCGCATGTGGGCGCACTATTGGCTGTGTTAAGGGGGTGTGGCTTGACGACCGCGAGTGGGTTGAAAAGGTTGTAAGCAGCTTAAGGAAAATCTTAGCGATTGCTATGGCCATCAGAAATTATTCACCACCTTACATATTGCTATTCTGTCAGGCATTCTTACCAAATATGATGATGGCAAGGAGAATTGCGAACACGCGTAGTAGATTCCTCATTCGGAGTGATGTGAGAGACACTTTGTCATTCTACATCCTCATATAGCTTAAGATGTGCAGCTTATTTGTGAATTGGACTGCTTTGAGGTGCTTTTGAATAACATACCCATTGACGACAAGCGAATCACGAAAGCGCTCTTTCATCAACAGCCTTCATTTCCAAACCCTCAGTCATGGGTGACAGCCATTCCAACAACTGGGTTCATTGAACGTGCATCCCCACCTCTTCTACACCGTCTGCACTTGCCATGCAACTTTGCAGCTTAAGAGAATATTCTCTCGACAGTAATGCGTGAACTTGCAATGCAACCTCCTTACTAATTCGTTTCCTAGCTGATCCTGTTATTGCTTCTTAGCAAATGCTGAGTATCTTCTAATTGTATTGTTTTTGATAAGAAGAATTTAATTTCATTATTAATGGCATATCAAAAATTTGTGAGTTATCCTTATTGAGACAATTTCCACGGGCCGGTTTATTGCCATGTCCACTTTCTCTCAACTCGTCTACCTCAATGCTAAGGCTGCGATTACCGTATTTTTTTGCATCAAAATAGACATCAAAGCCAATATATGCACTTTTGTAAATACAAAAGTGAGGAAGAGAACATGCTCTGGGTCGAGTCGCAAAGCTGTATCTTAATCAAGTGTACGAACATTGCGAAATGTGATGGTGGAAAGAATACCGGTTAATGAGCAGACTTGATTAAATGCCACTAGTACCACATCAAGCCTGTTAGTGATTAGAGAATGAGGTGGTTGAGAGTGAACGGTGACTGCACGAAATAGCAAAGCGGGCGTTTCGTATGTAAGTGATTGATTGGAAGTGTGTTGTTGACTTGTTGCATTAGGTCAATCACTCTGCCTCCAAATATGAGGGCGATCACAATAAAGCTTTTCCATCAATCTAGTGCCATCATGTACACTTCATCACGAGGAGAATCACCATTTCTGAACCAGTCAAAGCACTAGTGATTTTGTTAGGCCTCGTCGGCAGCGCTTTGTAGAAATTGCTTTGCTTAGGAGTATGCTGCAACACAGTGTGACCCTCATCAAGGAGGGGGTTCTGGCACTGGCAGTAGACATGTGACATGCCTCACTGTCTTCACTCGTGGCTCCCCGTGGAGGCCACAATCACCCACTTTACTACGGGAGGTGAGGAATAACCAACAATTTAGATCTATTGCATTGTAGTAAACAACCGAAGACCTTGAGCGTTAGCTTGGCTAAATTTGATGAAAATTTGCCAAAATAACATTGAGAGGATTTTTACGGCTCATATGTAACCGCCTCTTATACACAAAAATTAAAAGTGGAGCTTTACCTATTGTTAACAACAAAAATGAAATGTTGACCGCGAGGTTCCGAGGACCAAGTATACATATACTTGGACTCGCCCTAATGGAGTCCATTTCATCTCCGTAAAATGCTGTAACAGTTGTGGCATTGCCACTACATCGACGAAAAATACTGGTTTCCAAGTCTAGGGATTAGCAGTGAACAAAGTGTCTGTTCAAAACACCCGTAAAGATCCAACAGCAGACATCATGGCAAACATGACAGTCAAATAACTTATTTGATAGATTTAGAAAGAATTTAAATTAGAGATCGAGATGACAACAATACGACGCAGAGCAAGTTGTCAATCTCAGACATCCCCCACAAGTCTGTAGCTATAGCCTCCTGCTGAATGTACGTTAACGAAATTCAATGCTTAATCGTATCTAACCCTAGCAATAGTGGTGCCGATTATTTCCTAGGTGACATCTGCCAGTTTTGCCTACATCATGTTGAATGCGGCACAGATCTGCCAAAAATCTACTTAATGCCACATTTAACTTTTAGTATGACACTCACGAAGTAGTCACCACGTAAACCGGGTAGACTGTCGAGCTCAGAAATCTACTATGTGTAAAAAAACACCATGCTTTTCAATCTCTACTAAATACAGTGCTGCAAAAGTAACAATTTAATCGGTTAAGTTGAGTAACGACGTTGAAAGAGGCTAACTGAGGCCGTTTATTTACTAACATTACTGGGTGCCTCTCTTTCGGATTTCCTGACACACCATTTAAATTTGCCTTTCTGTGTAAATTAAAGCCCTAGTCCTAGCCCAAGAGAAGGCTACCCTCCAAAAAAACTTTAAATTTAAAAATGTTTTCTTTGTCATACAGTAGGGCAAATTCGCTTTTACTTCCACCAAATTAATGCATGTAATTTGCTTACGCAGGCAGCAACGTTTTGGAATTCCATGGGAATATGTAAATCATTGGGATAGACGAGGTGTGAGACGAGAATAGAGAAGAAATAAACCAGTCCAAGTTACCAATAACTTGTCTATTTCACCAATTCTACCGCTTCACAGCAGCATTGTTCACATTTAGACCAAAATCGTTCTAAAAAGAGCCTGCCTCTTTTGCTTTTTCATTGCAGAATCTGACCTTGCGTTGTATAACATCACCAAGCAGTTGGCAAAGCCCTGACTGCCACATTGCTCAGTCGGTGGTTAATTTACTTCCTCCATTAAGCACCTGCAATTAAAAGTGAGTACTAACACAATATATCATCATTTCCCTGCAAGATATCGGCTTGTGAACCCCAATCCCATT
>NW_020170638.1:26178-27991 GCF_000524195.1 Echinococcus granulosus | reverse complement strand
AAAGCGCTGTCACCAACACCAAATGGCTCAATACCGGTCAGCTAACACCGTTTCGGTTTCATCGTTCTTCATTTCGCAGACTTAACTTGCTGGTTTGATTTCCAATATGCTGCTCTTCATTAAGTCAATATGAGACAATGAGGATAGCAATGAGGACAAGCCAGTGTTGCAGGTCCTCCTCCCCAACTTCCACCCCTCCCTCCCATTATATGCATAGCGAAAATCTCACGGAGGGGTTATTTGTTCAGCTGCCTGGGGTGGTGATTCATTGCTCCCCAATTTGTAAAAACAGGGCCTTTTTTCCTCCCAGAGATTGTACTGACTAGTTCTACTGCATTCCTAATTTATTTCCTCCATTTAGCTTCTGTAAATGAAGAGTAGATCAGAAATGTTCGAGTGTACTTAGTGAATTTTAATGTAAAACAAAAAGATTAGAGGACATTAGAACTTTTTTCTCGTATTCTCATTCTACTTCGAAGTAAAATATTCAGTTGTCTCTCAAGTTTAACGTGTCTGTACCACCAAATTGACCATCCTAATTGGTTCATTTCTTTCATTCCCTTAGACTCAATAAATCTGTTCAGGACACGATTTGGCGCAACAATCTATCGCGATTGGTCAGAGAAGTCTCCATATTTACGATAAGAGACTCAGCAAGAAAAACAAGACAAACATGTTAATGAAGAAATTCCCTTTTATATGCAAGCGATTGTCGGAGAGATCTTGAACTATCTCTCCCTAATTTTTTGGTATTGTAATCATTCCATAAATCCAAAAAGCAATAGGTTTAAAGCTCTTCCGTGTTTGAATCATCAAAGAAGAGTGATTCCAGATCAAACTGGTCAATTACGTCAAATATATGCAGAGATTAAGGTCAAGTGAGCTCAGCACGTTCTCAAAATAACGGGGAGAATTCAATCTTCCTTATTTCAAGAAGCTGCAAAAGTCCCACGAGACATTATTGCAAGCATTATCTTTAAGGCTCTAAAGCATAGTCCCTATTTGTTGGCAATAGATTAGGAACTATTAACTTATGTCCATGTTGGATTGCCAGTACATCGTTTTATGTCCGGCTTCAAATATCGCAGTCCCCCCAGCTATTCATTTATCGCCTTCAAACAGTACTGCTACCGAATAAGGAAGATGCAAGTATAAGTAACATGCTCATCGATGCAGGCTCCTCAGTCCTCACAGGTTTCTGACATCAATTCAGGGCCTTAAATTTTGTCATTGACACTTCGCTAACAGCTTACCAACTTTTATACAAGCGCATACTTCACATGCATGAGTCTTGGAAAGACCTCGAGGATGACTTGAGCACATCAACTGCTAGTTTTTCATTAACATCCCTCACTACAACAGAAGATATGTCTATTCATAAATCGAGCTCTAAATTTGGAGTTTTGATACTGCTCGTCCTTCTCAGCAAACCAGAGAATTATAGCAATACTGCGATACTATCAAATATTTATTTAACTAACACCTGAAACACCCCAGATTGACAAGTAAAAACCTCATTTTGGGTAAAGATGTAAAGAAAAGAAAATCTGGTGCAAAATCACCGAGACGCTTAACCTGAAAGTCACTCGTAGGCTACTGGACTCACAACCTCAGAGTGTGCCTGCGCATTACGTGGTGTCAAACAACTAACCTCTTGATTAATTTGACATTAACTGATGCCTTCCTTGAATAAAAATGCTAAGTTCACTTCACGGGGTTGTGACCTTTTCATTGACAAATGAGAGAAGGGTAGACAACTTTGTAAAGAAGAAATTGTTTACCAACTCTTGTTTACGCCAAGACGACCTTTAGA
>NW_020170638.1:21293-26078 GCF_000524195.1 Echinococcus granulosus | reverse complement strand
GGTATCGCGCCAATCTGCATATGATTAAAACGTGATACGAGTAATCTTGTTAATGTTTTAAAAGTCAATTATTTAAAGAAACTTTATTACGGGGCTGTCAACTTCGAATTCCAAACTATATACGGAGGATAACAGAAGTGCAATGGCACTGATTTCAGTTCATGCTCAGATCATCCTGATACGCTAATGTGATGTGCAAGAAACATGAATCTCGTTACGACACAAAAATTAACTGCCACTGAGGAGAAGGAAGTGTAATCTGGACTTTCATGATCCTAATCACCTTAATCACCTTATCAGCATGTCCTCCTACTCTTGCCAAGGGAGTGTAGGCCAAACCGAATCTTACTGTACAGAGAAATGTCTATCACCTGGCGTAGTATGCCAAGAATAGAGAAGTCCAAGGTAGCTACAATGTTGACAGTAAAACCTAGAGTAACAATCTGCATTCCGGTCCTGCAAATGAACACCGATTTTGAAAGGAACGCTAAAGCCATCAACCGATATTTTGGAAAGTTAATCTAAAGGAACCATAAGATGCAAAACATTTTCCTAAATAGAACGGGAACACTGCTGTTTAGAGATGAAAAAAACTTTAAGCCTTTGATAACTACTTAAAAGACTTTGACTGAAATTGGAGGCATTGTGCTGCAATGATGAGTTCAAGCATTAGAAGGATAAAAGCGTTGGCTGAAAATCACAAATGAAAGACTGAAACACTGGCTCTTCGAAAAAAAATCCAAGGCTCAACTTATTATTCGAAGTGTAGTGTTTCATATACCTTTTACTAATGCTTCAGCAAATAACTTGTGCTTCGAAATTGGTCATGCTCAGCAATGTATAAACTCTGATCTCCAACATTCCCGCTGCCGACCTTATTTCTTCCTCCGTCCCGGCGATGCTGCACACATAATCCCCTAACATGATTGCGGTGTAGTAAGTCGACATACTCTGGGTGCGATCAAAGGTAATTTCCACATAGTTGTGTCCACACAACTACTGTTCTCGTACTACGATTGGCCTGATTACATAAGGGCATTCATCATGCCTTATCGTATGTACGGGGTACACTGATAGGGGCTATGCTAGTTCAGATTACACTTCCTTCACCCAGGACGCAGATAACGTGCGTTTTGACAAGAAATTCCTGTTCCCTAACGCCTCTCGTCTGAGAGAAAGATGTAATCCATTAGCTGAGAATTATATCCACATCCTTTCGGACATTGTCTACGACGCTCAACTTTGGGTGGTCTTTATGTAAACCACTTGTGTTGGCTTTCCTTCTTTCCTCAGTGTCTTAATTTTTCTTCGCATATTTTTGGACGTGTTAGTAAAGAGGGTGATTGGATAAGTGAAAAGCTGTGTATTGCATACAATGTAGTTTTGTAGTGAGATGACTTTTATTACTCCCAATGGTGAGATTTGCGCTATACTTTTGATGGAAAGATGAGCTCTTACAGGTGCATTCGGTTCCCTTTATGGTAGTCCTTACTATGAACATGCTTGTCATAATATTGCTTATGCCCAATACACATAGGAGTCCCAAGTGTTTTGGTGCAATCTAGAAAGCTGCTCGTCCTAACTTCTAGTCGCATTTCTATTTTCGTGTTTGTCAAGAGAATGAACTTTGGCACTTATTTTACCACTTGTGAATATCTTGAATGGTTGTTGCAATGAGGCATGGATTGTGCACACTTTAAATGCGACCCTACATCATTACGTCGGTGTCGAGCTCTGCTGCAACATCGCAGCAGTCATAACCGTGATCATTTTAGTCGTCACGTGCAACGTCTCATTCTGCATGCAAGTTTGACCCGCAAACTATAGCAGGAAGGATATTTCACAAGTGATGAGCCTTTCCTTGAACACAGTGGGCACAACACAACGCAATCATTCCAAAACATTTAGGATTTTGAGTGTGCGGTGCACGCTGGGCACAGCAACAGCTCTTTGCTTTCGATCGGAGAAAAAAATATTGGGTGTATCCTGATTCAAAGGAGCCTTTGGACAAGGAAGACCAGAGTTTTCTCGATCTCATCATTTTACACGAAGAAATCCATATGCATCGTATCACTCTGGTGTCAAGGCGAGAAAGACCATCACCATCACCTCTGACGAAGCAAAGTACGGCATCTTTGGATTCGTCATCCCTACGGACAAATTTTTCTGCGTTGAAGCTATCTTTGCATTGGTTAAACACCGAGATTGGCATTTAAATGTTGATGCACTAAGTACCAAAAGAGAAACGTTATTTTGCTTCTTAAAAATTGTTATATTATAACCTCACAAGTCCTGATTTACAATGAAGTTGCGCATTGTTAAATGTGATTTCCATTTTGTTAAGCTTCTTTCTCAATCAGGCTAATGAACTTCTCATGCTAAGTAACCATGCTTTGTGCAAATATTCTCACGGTAAATGATATGAAGTTGGGATGATACGGTTCACTACACATACCAGTAGTGAACAGGTTTCATGCTGATTGTTCCACATTTTCAATTATTAGAAAGGAATTTATATTAAACCGATACTTTCGCGAACAACAACTTGTCCACAGTATTTATTTTCCGATGTAATTCACTACTGTTAATGGTGCATCCATTTCCTTTTCTGACCGCCTCTAAAGGCGGATGTTTCTTGCTTTCTCTATCTTTCTACTTAAATCTGGATTCACATTTCGAGTGTCGTATGTGCTGTGAGGTAAATGCACTCATGTAATTTGCTCAATTTACTGTACTTTGATCTTAGTGCGTCGGCCAAAAGTTACCATCACAAAATGTGGAAGAGTTTGCTCCTTGGGTGGAAATATGAAGTTATGATTAAGAGAAGAATTAAACCTCCAGCTATTGTGAGAAGTAAAATGTGCTTCGGCAGATGCAATACGCCTACCAAGCGTGAAATTAAATAATAAGAAGGACTAGTTAGTCTCACGTAAGAAAGTGAGTGTCCTTTCGAAGAGCATTGACAGGATGGACTTTCTGGTACACAATTATTTAACCATTTTCATAACAAATTAGATGATAATGTTAGCTGTCGGTATCAATCGCTGTGTTTCTTTGTGCAATTTAAGTTCATTTTTTGAGACTTCTGAAAATCGCTTGCAAGATTCAGTCTACCAAATAAAATGGTAGGTCAGAATTTGTTTCAAAACTTTGATATCTATCCACTCCAGGTATTTGTTAATTTTACTACTGTAAGTCTGCTATCAATCGAAGAATCCCGCACAAAATGATATGACTATATATCGTGGGGCTCATAAATGAACTAGTTGACGATGTCAGGTGAAATCACGTGTTCGCAATATCACTTCGTGGAGTTGTTAATGTCATATTAAGAGTGCACTATAGTGTTTTTATTAGTAAACGAGTCAACTCAAGATACATGACGCGGATTTTTCAATCGTTTTTCCATGAAGCCAGGATTTCAAGTTTGTATTGAAGTAATGAAGAAATGCCAGGCAAGTTCGGATTAAAAGGCTTCAAAATTATAAACTTATGCTGCGTGAACAGATGTAAAGCAACATTGGATTAGTTCCGTCTTTCGTTGCCCACATAGGCAGTTAAATGTTGTGTAACGCATTACTCAACGCTGAGAAAAATAGAATGACCATTGAAAATGCAGCTGTTTGGATTAATGCTGTCAGTGATCGAATATGCCTATTTCTTACATCCCATCGAGTTTGGTTGATCAATCACTTGATGGGGAATGGAGTTGACAATTAAGTTGCCACTTGGAGAGGTCAATGCAGATCAGTTGGGTAGCCTGCAACTATGGGGCAGCAGTGGTCTTTAATCCAACTGTGTACTCATCTAAACTGCAACAAGTATACCACGTCCTCTCTCAAATGAAATAGCAGTACGTCGAATAAATGTATCACGTAATAATTTCGTCTGTACTCTAATTGCATGATGATGTGCCACGTGTTATTTCCACCAAAAAGCAATTGTGGAATTCACATGGCTAGAACAGGTGCCGAATAATGTCTCATCATTGTCTGGCTTTCTTACTTCAGCATCCGCGGGCGTCCTGAACAGGATTTGATATTTAGCTTTAAGCCATCTGCGCACTGCCAATATCACAAGTTCATGGACGAGTGGTGCGTTTAAGCGGACAAGGCGGACCCCTTAATTTAGGTGTGATCGTCCTAACTTAGAAAACAAATATGGAGGCACTTCCATTTCCTAAAACCAAGGCTCCCAAGTACAAGGTGAAAAGGAGTAGGAGCATTGGGAGACTCCCGCTGATATCATTTCCTGTGCTTTTATCATTTTGAGTATTTAATTGCAAGCCAATACCCTCAATATTTAGACAGGTAATGAGCGATATGTCCTTGCAGTATGCGCAATCCTTTGGGATCATTTGCGATTTCGACGCAGGAGCTATGTACCTCAAAGCAATGCAGAAGCGTTCGATGCTGAACTGAGCTGACTAGCGGTCTTTACAAAAGCGATCACGATTTTGTGAGTAACTTCATCAAGTGGCGAAGTTTGCGTTGATCACTCCTCCCCAGACTCGAAATCCCAACAAGGCTGTATAAATTGAATCATTCAGGCAGGCTTGAAAGCCTTTGAAATCCGAAGCTTATCTTGTGTCCATCGCAAGCAGTGCCGAGTTGGGCTCCCTTCTAAAGATTTATTTGATCTACAGCACTCTGCTCGGCAGACCGCGTTCTATCGTACACGCTGGTCATTTTTGCACTGCTAGATTTTGATGACCTAATATGCCCTGCGAACCGAAGTGCATCATGGCTCGCGTTGGTGATTGAAGGTGAGATCAGTGATTTTTTA
>NW_020170638.1:19290-21193 GCF_000524195.1 Echinococcus granulosus | reverse complement strand
CAAATTTAAGGGCTCAAGTGCACATGTTACCAATGATAAGTACGGTGAGCATTGCCAATACTGAAGTCCATCCTGTATGCACTGGAATTATTCTTAACCAAATAAATGGATTACTTTTCTCATTTTTTGAGCCCTTAGATAATGGTTCCTAACATTGGCCGACAGATAGAGGGCAGAACAGACGGAACGAATTTGAAAGGCCTTGAAGACTACTCATGTATCCATGCCGTGTCAAGGCAGATTAAATCAGCTTTGCCTGATGCCAAAGTAGATACTTTTCACAAACCATGCAGTATTTGTCCTTAGGCTACTTGCCGCAATCGAATCTTGTCATTTCGGGTTTTACCTAGTTGGGTCAGCAGAAGTAATTAGAAGAGTTTAAGAGGTGAAATCATTGGCTAGAAGTGAATTGTAAGCTGTATGAATTTTATCATGAAGCATCAACAGGAGGCTTTGAAAGAACCTCAAATTCGCCTATACTGATGACCTAGTGAATACCAGTATCGAACATATCGTTGCAAACTATGCCATAATGCGTAGCTGCATATGAGATGCTTGCAGGCAAGCAAGCTATACTATCATGTTTTGACCTTAGATATAGTCTCATTTGCATTAAATATGTAGCTTGACGCTGAATAAATACAAATATATTTACTTCATGACATCAAATGTATGGTAAATTTATTTGTCAAGCAAAAGAGTAAATAGCCAATAGCAAGAATAAAAAAATAATCCATTAATCATCAATGATTGGTTATTTAAGCGTTTTGTGTAATTTTGTTTCTATTTACTGCATTAACTTGCATATATCACCCCAAATATTGCGCATTTAAAGTAGGCTGAATATCACCTGTTAATTTTAGGCATTTGCATTTCCAAATGAGGCGCTGTAAACACCAGGGTATAGCAACCGAACCACCTTACCCAGTTGGTTTTGTAATGAGTACAACGGATTTTACTTACTATGATGGTTTCACTCAGCTACGTTGACCCTGCACATTATTCAAACTGCCTTCAAAAGTTGCCTCAACATTATATTCAACTCAAATCTTTGCGTTGTTGAATGACGTCGCTTTCTGTCAAGGAGATGTTACTTCTGATTTGACAACTAGCAACACATAATGTGTTGAATATATAATGGTGCACTGCCAGTATATTAGGGTGAAATTAAGGAAACAATAAAATATTAATAACATGTTAATTTTTCCAGTTGATATATGTATCGTGGTCCAGGTGCCTAGCAGGCGGATCAGCGATCGTGGTAATAGTCCAGACTGTCGCTGGAATCGCATTACTTGAATCCATCTGTTGTAATCTTCTTATGGTCCATTCTCGTTTTACTTGTTTTCTTGAATGAACATCCACTTACCAGGATATTTCAGTCATTATAACTACTACAACTACTACTTCAACATTGGTGGCTGCATAAAATAAATTAATGGTAATTTGTCTGCCCAGATTCGTGTCCTTAATCATACAAACCTATATCAAACTTACTCTAGCTGAGATTGTCGGTTTTCAAGAAAATTTTTTTTATTTGCAATGACTTTGTCAGCTTGTTTGTCTGCCAAATGGCTGTTTCTTGATCTTGGAGTATGACCTCTTAACCGGTGGTAGCTCATTGATATTTCAGTAAATCAATCTATTTAACATATCTCATAGCAAAGTCGGCATATTTGCCTTCACGCTGTAGAGGATTTGCAATACTTTGAGCATTAGATCTTTACGGTCTGTTAAAGTTTAGTGATCGGTATTCCTTGGAAGATTGACAAAACGGTGGGCAAGGGAATTAGGTACATCGGAGGTATCTCCAACCCAAGAATTCGGAAATGTTCTTATTTATCTGCCTCACAATTTATTAATGAACAAATTTTTGCTGAATTGTTTTCCTAATCTTCTCGCG
>NW_020170638.1:16346-19190 GCF_000524195.1 Echinococcus granulosus | reverse complement strand
TTTTCAGGCAAACATTCTTATAAGCTTGGGGTAGTACGATGGTAGATGTCTTAGCGGCGACCTCACTGATGATCTAAACAATGCCTATTTGCAATAGACCCGGCGAAAATAAACAGAAATGGTTTACTGATTGATTCTGCCCTTTATGTAAGCGTGTGGTGGTATTTGCAGAAAAAGACGAGCGAATCAGCCGACTCGATGGTATTGACAAGTTTTCTGTGCAGCATGCCATACTTACCCTGGTCTGGCAAGTGAACAGTTAACGGGACATCAACCTGAACAGCTTTTGAGTAAGGTAGCATCAAAGTTACATCGCTTTACCAATCACTCGTAGTGGTGTTGGTGGCAGCGGTGGAGATTAGACCTGGTCGACATGCCGAGGTGTTGCATTCGCAGGACTTCGAAAGATAGAACTAAAAGATCCTTTCATTTAAGAAGCAACTTTTAGCAAAAGAGGTCACTTAGATTTGATTATTTTTTCTTTCGATTTTTCAGCAAATTTTGGCGATAATTACCTACTACAAACTGGTGGATTAAGCTTCATAAAATTTAGTTGTATTGCCCCCTCGCATAGCATGGCCGGACGATTCACTCTCAACGAATGGCAATCTGTAATGAGCCGTTTACTACTCAGATGAACTCTGCTAAAGCCCATTTGGATGCCGAGTTGGACTCCCTTCTGAGGATTTTTTTGGTCTACAGCACTCTGCTCTGCCGACTGCGTTCTATCGTGCGCATTGGTCATTTTTGCACTGCTGCGTTTCGAGGACTTAATATGCCCTACGAATAGAGGTGTATGATGTCTTGCGTTGGTGATTGAAGGTGAGATCAGTAATTTTTTCCTCGAATGTTGTGCAGTCCCTCTCATATTATGCGCCTCAGCGGCATAGGATTTACACAAATTTTACTAGTCTTTCTTGCAGCTCAGCATATCTGGTATCGTTCATCCACCTGTCGATCTCCAGCGCTTTTTTGGAGATGCTGACCCTCCTGGGTCACTTGGGCGACAATACGAGTCGGCCGTGTACTACAGTTACAGTTGTCACCTGCTTCAGGAAAACTTTCGCAAGGAACTGACTAAAGCAAACAAGGAAAAGTGCATTAAATGCAATACAGTGAGCAGGAGTAGGGCACACATGGTAGGGCATAATGCGAGTCAGCTCTTGAGAGGAGGAGGAGACACTCACTAAAGAGACATTGAATCGGGGCGTGCTCCACCGTTTCGACGACGTCAGCAGATCCCTTTGCTATATATTCACATTGCTTCCTAAAATCTACAGGAGACAAGAAAAAAAGCCTCACCGTACGTAGCCTGAGGTTCCATCGAGTCGATGTGGCATGATAAATGAGGCAGTAGTGGGATCGCCTTGAATAGTCGAGCAAGAGGGCGCCTATGAGGTATGCATGATAAAGCAGGTAATTCTGCTCATCCTATCCTATCCTATTCTCCTCTAAGCTATCATAATGTTGCTCAGGCGCCTCATCGAGTGTGGTTAAGTCAAGCCAGATCTAGTGTAGCGTTATCTCTTGCTTTTCAAGCAGGATAGGCAGCTCTTAAAGATATGGAACAAGGTAATATGGATCACTACAACTATTGTTACTGGTGCTGGTAGTGAGTTAGTAGTTGTGAATGCACGTAGGAGAGGCGTAAACGGCAGGTACGGCACAGTAGGTGTAGTAAGTGGCATGTGTGCGTTGGACGAATTGGCCACTTACCCCTGTACATTGCTATGCAGTTAGCGAACGTGACTTCTTGATGAGTGTCCCTATTTCTCTCTCAGGGTGAATTGTCGCCTCTGACCAAAGAGAATAATGGAAGTAATTGAATCCTTCCGGTAGAGGCGAAGTAACATAACTGTGTAACTAAAGGAGAAGGAGGAGGAGAGTTGAGGAAGAGAAGGGGAAAGATGGGGCTAAAAAGGCGACTAAATGATGCATAAAGCAGTGGACATAGTTGGAGGGCATATGTATCTCTACCAAAGGTAGATGTTGAATATCCTGCACGGTTCTGTCTACTACGTCGTTTGCTTCCTTCTCATTTCACCCTTTCGTGGATTCATGCATTCACACACTTACAAACCTACCTACTTTCCTAGCCATACAACCGTTAGAAAAATAGAACAATCAACTTAGTTGGAGGGAATATGCACGGTTGTCGAACGATGCGCATAAGGAGGCTCATCCTAGCTGTCCCCACATATGTCGCAGTGATTGGACTAAAGTTGAGCTAATATTGAAATGTTGAATGGACATGAATGAGGACGGAAAGCAGAAAAGATAGAAGCGGGAGGAGGAAGAGGTGGTAGCATAACTTACCCTTAATTACTACGACTTTCATTTGTTTACTCATTTGGATCTCCTGACGTCTCTGGAATGGCGGGTTGGGAGGCTGGAAATGACGGGTAGACGGCAATGGAGAGGAAGGCGGTGGAAGTGGAGGACGAGAAGGAACCCGGTAACGAGAACGAACCGAAGCGGCAGGAAGGCGTTGACAATGAACTGGATCGTGGCAATGACGACAATGTGCAGAAGCGCAGAAAGTAGTGGAAAGAACCGTAACGCGTGGTTTAGCATGTCTGGCGGTTGGTTGTGTGATTACTTCCTCGCTTCAGCTGACACGTCTATGAACCGTTCGGTCTCATGTGTTGCACGGTGTCTCGTGTTGCAGTGTGGTGTCATCCCTGAACAATAGTTCTCGTCGATGGTTTCGTGGAGGTAGTAAAGGTTTCTTGCCTATTTTGGATGGAAATGGGGGAATTCGGCATGCTTTCAAGGCATTTAGACAGGATTGTTCCAATTTAAATTTAAGTTGTCGCCTAATTTAAAGTGAAGTGATCATATTAT
>NW_020170638.1:9778-16246 GCF_000524195.1 Echinococcus granulosus | reverse complement strand
TTTTTGGAAGAGGGAGAGGAAAGAGGACTATTGTTTAGTCCTTCTTCCGATCAGATGTTCCAAGAGAAAATGAATGGCGTTGACGCCATAGTTTTGGCTGGATTTAGAGAGTTGCATTTTGAAGAATTTTTAAAACTGTTTCAAAGTTGTTTTTCTAGGTAGGGCGTCATCCGTATGTAATATCCTCTTCTCCAGTGGCGAACAATTAACATATGTAAATAATGTTACTGCCTCATAGCTGTGTCAGCACGTAGTCACCGTCTTTGCCCGTCCACCCTGCAGACCAACAATAGTGCAGTAGAAGATGGATGTGTAAGTAGGCAGCAGGTGGAGTCGTTAATCACGTTGCATACAATATAAACAATGCAAATTATTAAGGCTTTGACTAGTAAATCATTGTCACCCACGTTACCATCATTGTCAACTTCTAATTTTCTTTATGCGATTGGCTAAGCCACATGTGTCACACTGCCAGAACTCGACTCTAAATGGCATATATGTACGAACGATGATCAACAGAATCCAACTATTAGAAGTTGCGAAAAGGGAATCGGCATTCAGGTAAGCCTGGCAGAGTGAGACAGACACAATAGCGCATTAGTAAACACATAAACAAAAAAACCGACAAATTTGTTCCTTGATATGGATTATGAAAGGAGTGGAATCTATGAAAGATATCTACCTCTACTAGACCGAGCCCAAAGCAATTGATTCCCTGTTTCTATCGTAACAGTTGTTGCTAAGGCGCTTCACTTTACTGCCTGTTGCCTTATTTGACGCACTGTCTTGATAGAGCACTAAGTTAATGTAGCTAACAAATGAGAGCGATGCATAAGGAATTAGGATAATTTATGGCTAGCTTTGTAACGTGATTGCCTTAGTTAATAATCATGTAAACAAACACGCCCACCTACTATTCTTCCAAATTCAAGGAATTGCAATGGGTCACTTCAAATTTAGATATTCCAGCTAGGAGTCAGTGTTAGAGATATCCCGGAGGCTGGCAAATACCACTGCCTTGTGGTTCTAGGAGATCTTATATCTGTCAAAAAATATCGACAGACGGCGTGACAGAAATGTGTCGCATATGTTGATGTGTACAATGCTCATAATAGTGAATTGGTGTCATGACGCCACACACAACGGCACCACCACAGACGACGCACAGAGGGCACATGGCATCATATATTGTGAGCTGTGCCTGCTCTCACCCACAGTACTAGGCCCATCGGTTGTATCCGTTTCATGTGAGGCACGTGTTTATGTACTTTCAGGTCGGCATTCGTACTTTTCGCCCTCCATCATCGCTCTCCTGATTCGCCGTAACCGAATATGATCTACAGTAAATATATGTAAATACATATAAGATAATACAGATAATAGTAATTTATTTGTGTTAGCTTGAAGGGAGGCATGGACTGAACTGCAAACAGCACGTCAGTGGTCTCTCATGACTGCCTGTCGTAAGCTAATCGCGCTTCTTAAGCATTTTGCCTAAAAACATACCTAATCACTGAAACACACAATGCCAAGTGATTTTACTCGTAGGTAGCCCCACTCCTTTTAGGTTTGACTTCAAAAAGTAGCATAGTTTGTGTTGAATATTAACCCCTATAGGGTAGGTAGCAAGGCAAAAATAGCATGGAGCTCAAGCCTTATGATATCGGTGGGTCTTTTCCACATAATGCAATCCTGTCTGTCACTTACATTGCACTGTTTTGCCGATTTTGTGCATTTTAGCTCTAAGCTATGCTCTGATAGGAGTGAAATGCTTTTAGGTTGTTACAAATATTGTTTCTTAGCTCCCACAGCAATTTTCGAGCCAGCTGTACAAACACTCTACCATTCGAAGCGAAGCAAGTAGAATGCAACGGAAATGGGATTAGGGTGTTGGCCGCAATTTAAGAAGCAGTGTGGATGGTAGTCTGTAGTGCCCTAATGTGGCAAGTTGTGGGGTTGGTCGACTCTGTGGTAGACGGAAACCACGACTGTGTCTTTGTCCATGTACTATAGTCTGTGAAGAAGTATCCAACTCTCTCTGTGTCAGCTCGCCTCTAGCTCTTTTCCTCTTCTAACGGGAAGCAAATGCTATTAATTTTAATTGTTTCTAGTATTTAATAAATAAGTGTCTAAGCATCGCATTAAAATTATGAAAGTTGCTAAATGATGTTTCGGCAAGTTCCAACTCGTTGCACTTATACGATTATTTGCAATATCTGAGGAAGACGTTTTTTGCCAAAATCCAAATCTTTTCACCTAATTGCCTAATAATTTCTGTAAAATGCCTAACTTCTCATTCCAATTTATTGCAAAATTACGGCTCTCCTTAAATTAGATAAAGTAAATACTTCCAAATCCGCCGTTGAATCAGGTGATGCCGAAACTGATGGCAAGCCCGTGTTTGGGCATGTAACCAATGCAATGATGATTCTTTGCCATGCTTTTATACCTCTGCACTCCAAAGCATGAAATTTTGCATAAATTACTTTTTTGCGCAAATGCAAGACAAAATGCAGCTATGTGTTATTCACTACCTGAAGTATCTTAGTCAATTAAACGTGGGAAAAGTGCTAACAAATCATTTGGCATATTTGGAGTACAGGTTGGATAGACAGTTCCAAAAGGCTTGACGCCAAAAAGCAATGCCATGCAGTGCCTAAAATTGCTCAGCATTTTCTCCTCTACATCGGTGAGAATAAAGAAACATTGTCTTAAACACTTAATACTAACGAGATCTCCACGCAAATGTGAGTCTGTTATCAATAAGTCCCAATCATCATACATTCAGTCTGCTTGGGCAAAGCTATGGAGAATTTTTTCAGTTGGGTGGCCTTATACAAGTATATCTAATGGTCTATCTACTAGGGCTTGCCTGATCAACAAGAAGCTCGACAATTAGGCTAGGCTACAGGGGTACTAACTACTGATCATTTACAAAGCCAGCATCGGCTAAGGTCAGCGAATAAGCTTGACCTTTAACTACTAGACTTAAATGCGATTTCTTAATATCAGGGCCTCAAGGTGCAAGAGCAGCGTTGACCACGCGTTGAAAGGGCACCAGGATGCAATCTTCAAGTTCCTACCACAGAGGCTTTCCTGATTACCTAATAAATTAAGCAACTGCACTCATCGCTACATCCACGCGAATGCAAGAAAATATAGTTCTTGCCATGGTGCGGATCCAGCAGAATAATCAGAACTAGAATATTTGCACTTGAAGATTTTCTTGCCCTACAGCTTTAATCGATTTAAAATAATCTACAGTTATTTGCGAAGACAACATTAAATCATTATGGCAAATTTATTGTTAGTGGTATTTTTATGTGAACATGGGAATGAAAATTTGTTCAGGTTCGCAGCAATCTGTGGAACTTGAATTTCCAGTTAGCGAAGATAAGGTAGCTCTGTTTGATTAGGCCTTTCTCCTATGCCATGTATTCGCTGTGTAGAAGATAGCTTTTCTCTCCGCAGAGGTCACTGACTAACCAATGGGGTGTACAGTGCCGGTCTCCGGCTCCTTGACGTTCGTCGCCACATTAGGTGAAACTGCGACCACACCTTCGGAAACGCCAAAAGCAGAGCATTTTGACAAAGTCATCAGAATTGTTTTTACGCAGCTGCGAAGCATTACGGAAAATTCGTAGCCGCTGGAAGAGGCTAAAATTAAAAGTTAAGATAAAAGGTAAAAGTGGCAGTCCATATGGACAATTTTGGCACATATTTGATTTTACCGAAAAGCGGTTTTTTAGCACTGAGGTAATAAAACAAAATGTTGTTTGTAACAAGTGTAGGGAGGCGAAATCCACCGAGCTTAAGCTTTACTGAGCGAGTGGCGAATGGGTACTCAAATGAGAAAATGTAGATATAGGAAAAGGAGTAGTAGGAAAGCAGGAGCAGAAGGTCCACAAAATTCGTACAACAAGAAACGTGTTAAAGGGGTTTCAAATAATGCAAATAATGAAGATTAAAATGTCATAGCAAGTGACATATGGATCGGTGCATTGAGGTAGTAAAAGGTGGGTGGCTAATGGGCAGACGGGTGTTAGGGATTATCTTCACTCCTCAGCCTAAATCTCAGTCATTGCACATTTCTCCTCATAGCCAACAACCCGCAGCCCTTAGCTCTCCTGCGACCATTGCTGCGCTTTTTTTCTTTAATTTTTCCTGCCTTTATTTTTTAAATAAGTTTCTACCTAAATGGGCTCGCGTTTTGCTGCTCTGCATTCTCTCCTTCCATTCCAATTGCCCATTTCGATATAAATGCGTCTGCAATTTCTCTTTTCTCCCTTCTACTGCCAGTCCCAATTATACCGGTTTCTCGGTTGAGTGACTGATTTTACTAACTGATAGATTGTCTACTTGACCGGCTTACAGACCGGTAGCCAAATTGATTAATGCATTTGCTTGGAGCATTGGGTTCATACTCCCTTCAGCACTTTGTCCTTGTACCACATGATTGCTGCTTAGTGATGTGAATAGCACAGCAGGATCAGCTGCATAATGTTTTATTTAGAAACTGCTACAAACAATCAGCTCTAGTGTTATATAGCAAGATGGCCATGTTTGTATCCGTGGAAGTGGTCACTGTGAACTGTTGTCGTACAGGGTTCACAATGTGGTAAGAAGCGTGCAAGATCATCATGGGTGGTGCCACAATGTGGCAAGCTGTGGGGGTGGTCGTATCCGTGGTGGTAGAGGAGCCAACTGACACTGAACAAGCTCTCCTTAACTGCTTTTTCGCTATATAACAACAGAGCTGATTGTTTGTAGCAGTTTCTAAATAAAACATTATGCAGCTGATCCTGCTGTGCTATTCACATCACCAAGCAGCAATCATGTGGTACAAGGGCAAACAACAAATAAAAAACTTAAAAGTTGAAAGATGTCATGTGATATACAGGAACGCGCATTCGTAAAGGAGGTTTTACAAATCCCTCGAAAAAAGCTACAGCAGGAAAAGGGGATAGGGGTTACCTTTGCGCCTGTCGAATTTCTTGAAATCGAGAGGCCAAATAGGCGTGTACTTCACCAAGAGCAAATTAACGGAGGCAAAGTCAGCTCCATGAAGCACTGATGAGGTCAAGCGTCGACTTGCAGATTTACTCGCAATGGGAGAGAAAGCGTGTAGTGAGGCGCAATTCGTAGGCCTTGTGCACTTCCGAGAATATAAAGGCGTACACAAATAAAAAATTAAAGATATTTGGGCAGGAACAGAAGGAAAGCATCTACAGGTAATGAAGACTGCAAGTTAATGACAGATTCAACTTCCAGAGAATGCAAGTGAAGTGCAAATGCAGTAGAGTCATGTCAACTGATCACATTCGGTTAATGCCCAAGCTCAACATATACATATTTGTTCAGTGCAGAACACGAATTTCAAATCTTGGAGGCACGACACTCCTTATATGCAGACTCCCAAGGTTAGGTAGAAGTGGTAAAAAACAAATTTGATTATTTTTTTCGCTCGCCTTCTTTACACAACGTTTTTGATTAAAAAATGCTCTGCTGATCACAACAAGTTCAAAATATAATTATCGAAACACAACTTTGCCCAACGCGGGGTACTAAGAAGACTTGATCCGACCATGTAGTCAAGCACAAAATTTGTATACTTCAAAATTAGGCCTTAAAATGTTTTTAAGAGAAATTGTGAGCAAAAATGAACACCTTTGCAGCATTAGCAATGTAAGTCTGTCTAGTAAAATATAAAAGAGTGATGTGAAAATAATATTATGTGTCATAGCCAAATATTTATATTTCCTCCAATCTGCTACAAGGCTTTTTAAAATTTAAAATTTTTATTTGCGAGTTTTATTCCGTGCAGCACAATGATCATAAGCGGGTCATAAATTTAATTTCTTTATTTGCATAGTAACATCGGCGCCACAGGCTTTGACCCAATTGTTTAAGAATGGATTCCAAATGACAACCAAAAACCTAGTTCTTATACTTTATTATAATCTTTTTAAGTACAAGACCAATGAATTTTGATTCCGCTCAGTGGATTTATAAATGTGCTCAATCCTAAGCCATAAACCTTGTAACTTATTCCTCGTGGTGGCTCTAGGAAGAAGCTGAAGCCAAAATATAACATAATGCTATGACAGATAATATATGTTTGATGAATAAAAGCCATTTAGGCTGCTGGCATAGTCCAAAGGCCAGCCCACCCGATATGGTATCACAGCCAAATCAAAAGTGCCACTCCACCAAAACCAAGAGCCAACCAACTGACATATTTCAATGCAAGTAATGTATGGTAAAATTTGCAATTTTTAGGTTTTCACGTCATCCTTGTTAATAGAATTTATCATGCATATGGGAGACTTCGAACTCCAATTGGTTATTGAATTCCACACCACAAGCTGAAACTCCAGTAATCGGTGTTGTTTTGACCTTCCCTTAGTGTCGCGTCTAATAGTCAGTCTAACATTGTTCTTGTCCATAGTTGCATTGGAAATATTCAGT
>NW_020170638.1:7890-9678 GCF_000524195.1 Echinococcus granulosus | reverse complement strand
TGGCCAATGATACACTCACTCGTTTCACGAACGTTGGAATGCGAAAACCATTCCTCATCACAAGTCAGTCCAACTGCGGCCAACCCATAAATTGCAAAACAAGTTGTTACAGCTTGGTATACCGTAAATGGTAGGAGTCGTTTTGGTCATTTGATACTTAAGCGAGGACAACAGACACGCCGGAAGCTGTCCGTGAGTAGGCATTGGTTTCTAACACGTACGTTTAATGGGGATGATGTGTCGAGTACATCTACTATCGCACACTTCCAAGTTGAAATCCGCCAGCTTAACTATACGCATGTAGAAGAGCTGAAAGTACTGGTAAACTAAATGACAGGAGACTTTTGGCGAAGTTTCGCTAAATTCTGCAAATTGAATTGATCTCATGAGCAAGGACTAAATCCTGTCCCGCACCGGTGACGTGGATGGGCCTTTACATGGTGGCAAAATGAGAGTGGCATTTTTATCAAACTGGAACATTTGGCTCGAAAGTGAAGCCACTGAAGAACACTTCAATGATACCACACGCCACAGTGTGTGGCCATGACCTCCAAGTTTACACTCACGACTAGTGCATATGACATCTGCTGGGCCGGACACGCTTTATCAGCACGAGAGCTAATGGTGGTGGTGAGCGCTTGCTTACAGCAGCACGTGTGGTGTGATGAACTAAGTCTCCTCTAAATAATGACGTGGTGTACACAATTCAAAGAAGACCGCACGTCTTTCCGCCTGTGTCAAACTCTGTTGTGGTGTCCTAACAGTCATTCCCGTGAACATTCAGCTGTCACGTGGAATGCCTCATCTTGCATGCACGATGGACGCGCAATACGTTGTGGGTTGGTGTACAAGAGATGAATCGGTCTATGTGTACGGCGAATCCATAATAACACAATCGTTCGAGATTATTTGCGATTTCCAAGAGCGTCTGCACATAAAGTCATAAGTCTGCTTGACAGGAATACAACAGGCAATTTTTTAACGCCACGTTTAGCATAGTATCGTTTGCTATGAAATCGTCATTAACGTCCTTTCTTGCCTTTGAAACCGCTAAAGTTGTTTTAATAGGTCAAATTGAGTGGAATAAAACGAACCCATTGCAGGTCGATCAAACTTAATGCGGTTCTGTAAAACCGCCTTTTGTCGTTGTCTGACAGTTGAAATAGCTCTTAACTACGGTTTGATTCTTCATGTCAAGTGAATCTGACAGGAGCGTCTGTAATTGCGGTGCAGCAGGATTTTGAGAGACGCATCCACGTTGACATGATTGATGCGAGATGTGTTGTTACCACGACTTCAAAGGTGGCAACATTGGATTCAGGAACACTTTCACTTAAAGAATTATCTACTAAGGGTGTGGAGGTATGTTTTCTCATTCCTGATTCTGCCCCATTTGAGAAGGTTGGGAAGATATAGGAATCGCCTTCGTTACCAGTCGGCTGCTTCCATAACGATTCCGTGAGCTAGACCATGCTTGGCTCCATCTAGAGACTAAATAGAGCGTTTTTCCATTCACAGTAATTTATACCCATCTCACAATCTCTTTTTGTGTTTGTATATACTTTTACGGACATTTCTACCTCAAAACGATACCTGAGACGCAAAAAATGTCTAATGTTGATGGAAAAGGACCACATGATATCACCATAGGTTTACTGCAGATCGTGAAGTGTTGTATAGAAAGGCGAAGAACTAGAATGAAGGTATTGTGGTTAGATTCATCTTTAGTAAGCGGTCACCGATACCAGAGTAAAAATTGCAGAAATACTCCACAGAGCTCTCCTAGTC
>NW_020170638.1:6201-7790 GCF_000524195.1 Echinococcus granulosus | reverse complement strand
AGGAAGAAGGCGCAGGTAGGCGCACAATTGAGATGCTCGGATACATACATTACATAGGTGTGTGTGTGTTTGTAGGTGATGGGAGTCTGGGTGTGCGAGAAGGGAAGGCGGTGGAGAAAGGAACGGAGACGAGGGTGAATGTGGGCGGGAGTAAGAGTGAGACCGTGAAGGTGACGACAAACAAGAACCGGGATGGAAATATGCAGGAGGAGGAGGAGGGGGAGGAGGAGGAGAAAGAGGATGAGGAGACGGAGGTGGTGGAGTTTGAGGCAAAGAAGAATGGAGGTGAGAAGGAGAAATAGAATGGAGAGGCTTTGGTGAATGTGGACGTGAAGAAGGAGGTAGAGATGGAGTCGGAGGCGAGGGCGGAGGTGGAGGCGAAAGCGTAGGAAAGGAAGATGAAGGTGCGAAAAGAGGGCTAGGGTAGTTGAGGTCCATTCAAGCTCGTGTGAAGAGACACCTCCGTCTATCCCGAATCCGTACTTGTGTTTCAAAGGAGACGAAAGCGTTATGATGGAATTTACATTTAACAACATATTGTGAGGGCAAAACATTTATTAAAGTTTAGAGGTTTAACAATCTTTTTTGGTTGAAATTGTCAGGGATTGCACGTTTGGCTTTGGGCGGCTCGCCCGAGATTGCGTATGCGCACCTAGATGGTTCATGGCGGTAGTTTTTGATGGTTTTGCGCGTACTTTCTGCTGGCGTTCATGGTAGGTGGAATTCTTGCTGACCCTTTTCTAGACCCTTGATTAATTTGGGTTCGTTTTACTTCCCCTAAATCAAGTTCTAACCTGCAAGTAGCATGTCGTTATTTTGATTCAGCATGTGTATACGGTGTTGTTGTCATATTTATCTCTTTTTAATTTGTGCTGCCTAACCCCTTTAACTTGTGAGCAATGGTTAGAAGTCTTTGCCCAATTTTTAGCCCTTTTTAGAAATATATGCGTCCGATCTTTTTCTAGTTCCATTAGCGTATGGTGGTATTGCTGCTGTTCATGTAGGCTTCAAACCGGGTTCAGATCTTGATTGAGTTGCGTAAAATTATCCTTGACGGTCATTTACAGCATAAATGGGATATTAGGGTAGTGGATGTACATATTTTAAGTGATATTTGAAGGGGGTTTGTTTTCCATTTCTAAATATGAGCTATTAAACCCACCCACCTATGCCACTACCGTTGTAGCAGACTTTGTAATGGTGAAGGATGTTGTTGCAGACACTCCTAGTGAGTTTTCCTCACTTTACATCGATTTTCATCATTACATTGCTTCTTTTTCATCAAAACCTAGTGACAGCCAGCATCGGATATATCGTTGGGAGCCATGACGTCATGCTTAGCTGCATATGAGCAATCTGAGAAAAGGAATGTGGGATGCTTGCAAACAGCTTATTCAATGTAGCACCATTGATAGATGGATGACTGTTGAGGAAGAAGCCGGCTAAACATAGGTAACGATTGCTTCCCCCTGCCCATTGGCAGCACGCATTACGATCCTAAACAGCGAAGCACGTAAAAATAATCAGGAAAGCCACGAGCACTTTGCAGTGTAAAGGAAGGTAGGCAGCTATCCGGTTTCCACGGTTTC
>NW_020170638.1:4387-6101 GCF_000524195.1 Echinococcus granulosus | reverse complement strand
AAAGCCTGCCAAGTTTGTCCTACTCCATTTGAGGTGGTATTATGAGTATTTCATTTTTGGTAGCAATAGACTGCCCATGCTGGACGAAACGAGCTAAAAATGTTATGTGTTTCATAATATTGTTACATCATCATTAATATTTCTTCGCAGGAGAAATACTTTAATAATGAACAAGTCTCTTTTTAGCTTAAGGATACTAAGCGCAGGTTAATCCTCTACCTATTGTATATAAGTAGCAATTGTTTTTGCGCCTCAATGTGGCTTGCTTGGGGAACGTTTGAAATGAAATCAATGGGCACGGTTTCGGTCAAAGGCTTCGTCATTTATCTTTCCGTGGAGTATTTAGACGGTAATGTGCTCTCAACCTCACCTTATAAGAAGTAAATCCTGATCATAGGCATTCGCTCTACTTCAAATTAGGTGAGAACTCTGATTTAAATAAGAACAGTCCCATACAAATGACATGAAGGCATGTTGGATTGGTCCATTCCATCCTTAAAAGATAAGATTCTCCTTCCACTTTCACGAAATCATCGACGAGGTATACTGTCCAGGAACGACACCACACTGCAACACGAGACACCACGCAACACCTGCGACCGATCGATTTTCACAGACGTGTCAGGTAATGCGAGAAAGCGAATCACCACTCGCCAGACATGCTGAACTACGCGTTTCAATGCTTTCCACTACTTCTTGCACTTCTGCGCATTGTCGTCATTCCCACCATCCAGTTCATCATCAACGCTCCCTGCCGCTTCGTTTCGTCTTCTTCAGTTTTAATTACTGTATGGAAGGAAATATTTGCCTTAACTGCCACTCTATTCTCCACCGTGCTTCACTTTGAAATTCACCAGCGTTGCAAACGAATGCAATAATAGGGGGCCGATGAATTTCTGTCATCTTGCATGGGTGCTCCAGTTATATTGCCTGCGGATGGCTGCCTCTGCTAGGCGGGTAGTTTCAAAACCAAAACTACTTGCAAAACGATACTGCACATATTTGGAATGCCCTTCACAATATGCTGTTACGTGTAAATTCCATCATAACCCTTCAGTCATCTTTGGAACACAAGCACGGATTCGGGACAGACGAAGGTGGCTCTTCACACGAGCTTGAATGGGCCTCAACTACCATAGCCCTCTTTTCGCACCTTCGTCTTCCTTTCCTCCACTTCCGCCTCCACCTCCGTCCTCGTCTCCAACTCCACCCCTACCTCCTTCGCCACGTCCACATTCACCAAACCCTCTCCATTCTTTTTCTCGTTCTCACCTCCATTCCTCTTTGCCTCAAACTCAACCACCTCCGTCTCGTCCTCCTGCTCCTTCTCTTCTTCCCCCTCCCCCTCCTCGTCATCCTCGTCATCCTCCTCCTCCTCCTTCTTCTTCCCCTTCTCCTTCTTCTCCTCCTCTTTATTTCCATCCTAGTTCTTGTTTGTCTTCACCTTTACGGTCTCACTGTTACCCCCATTCACATTCACCCTCATCTCCGTTCCTTCCTCCACCGCCTTCCCTTTTCTCACACTCAGTCTCTAATCACCTACAAATACACACACACCTATGCAATGCATGTATCCGAGCATATCAATTGTGCATCTTCTTCCTCTCCAACTGACCAGTCATCTACAAGGCACAAGCAACTCCAGTTCAATTCACTGTTCCACTCACTACCATACATCGCTCCTCGCAACTCAGCATGTCAACCACAATGTTAA
>NW_020170638.1:2198-4287 GCF_000524195.1 Echinococcus granulosus | reverse complement strand
CATTGTGGTAGGAGACACGTGTCTAACCAGTAAATAGATTTATGGTTTGCGTCTCGCAATGAAAAAGCAAAAGAGGCAGGCTCTTTCTAGAATGATTTTGGTCTAAATGTGGACAATGCTGCTGTGCAGCGGAAGGATTGGTGAAACAAGCAGAATGTAACCACCTGCTCGCAAGGTGTTGGTAACTTGGACTGGTTTTTATCTTCTTCTCCATTCTTGTCTCACACCCCGTCTATCCCAATGATTCACATATTCCAATGGAATTCCAAAATGTCGCTGCCTGCGTAAGCAAAACACATGCATTAATTTGATGGAAGTAAAAGCAAATTTGCCTTACTCTATGTCGAAGAAAGCATTTTAAGGTTTTTTATCAGGTAGCCTTCTCTTAGGCCATGACTGGGGCTTTTATTCACACAGAAAGGTAAATTCCAATGGTGTGTCAGGAAATCCGAAAGAGAGGCATCCAGTAGTGTTAGAAAATAAACGGCCTTGGTTAGCCTCTTTCAGTGTCGTTGCTCAATTTAATGGATTAAAGTGTCACTTTGCAGCATTGTATTTGGTAGAGGTTGAAAAACACGGTGTTTATTTTGCACATACTCCTAAGTAGGTGATGAGAGAATGAGATGGTTGAGTGTGAACGGCGACTGCAAGAAATAGTAAAGCGGGCGTTTTGTATGTGGGTGAGTGATTGGAAGCACGTTGTTGACTTGTTGCATTTACACAATTACTCTGCCTCCAAATATGAGGGTGATCACAATAAAGCTTTTCCATCAATCTAGTGCCATCGCATTCACTTCATCACGAGGAAAATCTCCATTTGTGAACCAGTCAAAGCACTAGCGATTGTGTTAGGCCTCGTTGGCACCGCTTTGTAGAAATTGCTTTACTTAGGAGTATGTTGCAACACAGTGCGACCCTCATCAAAGAGAGGCGTCTGGCACTGGCAGTAGACATGTGACATGCTTCACTGTCATTACGTGTGGGGAGGTGACGAATAAATAACAGTTCAGATCTACTGCATCGTATTAATCAACCGAAGACCTTGAGCATTATCTTGGTTAAACTTGAGGAAAATATGCCAAAATAACTTGGAGAGGATTTTCACGGCTCATTTGTAACCGCGTTTTAAACACAACAATCAAAAGTGGAGCTTTACCTAATGCTAACAATAAAAATGAAATGTTGACCCCAAGGTTCTTGAGGACCAAGCATCCATCTACTTGGACTCTCCTAATAGAGTCTATTTCATCTCCGTCAAATGCTGTAACAGTTGTGTCATTACCACTACATTGACAAAACACACTGCTTCCCAAGTCTAAGGATTAACAGTGAACAAAGTACCTGTTCAAAACACCCGAAAAGATCTAACAGCAGAAATCATAACAAACATGACAGTCAAATAACTGATTTGATAGATTTAGAAAGATTGGAAATTAGAGATCGAGATGACAACAATACGTCGCAGAGCAAGTTGTCAATCTAAGACATCCCCCACAAATCTGTATTTATAGCCTCCTGCTGAGTGTACGTTAGGGAATTCAATGCCCAATAGTATCCAACCCTAGCAATAGTGGTGCCGATTATTTCCTGAGTGACATCTGCCCAGAAGAGATGTTTTTGCATCTAGGGTCAGTTTCACCTACATCATGTCGAATACGGCACCGATCTGACAAAGAACTACTTGGTGCCACATTTAAATTTTACCATGACACTCACGAAGTAGTCACTGCGTAAACCGGATAAAATGTCGAGTTTAGAAACTTACTATGTGCAAAATAAACACCGTGTTTTTCAACCTCTACCAAATACAATGCTGCAAAGTGACACTTTAATCCATTAAATTGAGCAACGACACTGAAAGAGGCTAACCAAGGCCGTTTATTTTCTAACACTACTGGATGCCTCTCTTTCGGATTTCCTGACACACCATTGGAATTTACCTTTCTGTGTGAATAAAAGCCCCAGTCAAAGGTGCCAATCAGTCTGGCAGCCAAGTGGTTGCTTGGTCAATCCCTTAGTCAATGAAACACAAATGGATTTTGGGTGATGTGGCCGTTAAGTAACTAATAGTTCTAGTTTCAACAGCGGC
>NW_020170638.1:0-2098 GCF_000524195.1 Echinococcus granulosus | reverse complement strand
TACCAACCACAGGCAGTAGACCACAGGTAATGGCATGCACAGAGAGCACGCATAAGGACAACTTTGAAAGAAGTGCTAAATAAACAAAGGGGCTACACACAATAACCATGTACTTCCGAGAAAGAGTTGTTTCCTCCAACTTCACCCCTTGGAAAACGTTACCGAAAATGAATGCTCCCACCTATTTGGTCTACTCTTCTAAAGGAATGACCACTGCGGTGGAAGAGGCAAACGTCTAATCTGCAAGAAAACTACTTAAATCTACAAATCTAGTAGGAAGGTCTTCCACTTTCTTCCACACTGTCAATCTAAGAGTTGAGTTTTTGATCAGTTATGCTTAAATTTCTCGAAAGAATGAGGATAAAATGCATGCAACAAACGGTATTCGCCAGATATTATTTGCAAACTCTAGAATGCTCTCCTATTTTGATTTGTAAATTGTCCTTTTCTAATTTCCAACCATTACTTTTCTATCTCTGTGACTGTACAGGAGATTTTACCTAATTACGGACCTTCGACCAGTGTAGGTATAAATACCTCCCTTATGCCCCTCCAAATTTACTCACATAAAGCTGGACAGAGAACCAAACAAAACAACGCTTAAATGGCCAAACACAGCGATAGAGACAGCCTCCGTAAATTAAGTAATCAGTTGGTCATTTAGTCCGTCAAACGTGCTATCTCATTCGTGCATGTCGACGAAAATGACGCCCCTAGGCATGAGAAGACGCTGCGTTGAGGGCAGACAGCAAGCGACGGAAATGGACTTGTTTTCAGTACAGTTTTATGTGCATGGGAAGAAGAATGGAGTGTGTGGTCTGTGAAAGGCGTCATAACCATTCGCTGTAATAAAGTGCCTATTGCGACCTAGGGATAGTGGATGATGCGCCGCTTTGATTCTAGGTAATAACTCCAAAAACCGGATTTGAGATATCGTCAAGTGGCTAAATTTGCGAAATGTCAATGCAAGTCAAGCTCAACTCCAACTATTTATACCATTATTTCAAAGAAAAAATTTCTAACACGCTCAAATGGTGCTTGGGCGAGTGTAAGGAAAAGGAAACTTTCGCTCGAGAATGCATTAATCAACTCTGCATTCCTCTGCTTAATCGCGTGCCTAACCTCAATCTCATTCTATCCTCTTCCAACTTCTCTGCCTCATTCAACTCACTCTTCGCTTCTCCATCCACACCTACATCTACCATCCACCATTTACTTCGTCATTGATGCTGCTACTGCCGTGGGTGCAGCTCTCACCTCTCTACAGGCAACAGTCATTAGAGCGGAAGGATTGATCCGCCGAATGGAGGGTAAGCGAAGGCAGTAGATAGGGGCGCATGTAATTCAACTTCGCAGTCATAAGTACTGTATGAAAGGACATCATTTGCATTAACTGCCTCTACAATGTGACTAAAAGTTGGAACGCTGGAAATGGGGACGTTGGTATTCTTCTGTATTCTGGATTATGCAATAGTGCACAGTGATGGCAGCAATCTATACGAAATGGGCTACTGGCAGTAATGATCTTTGTCCTCGAGTTATAGGATGGTTATTTGATTTACATTGGTTAGCACTAATTTTCGGGAATAATATACTTTGATCACTAAAAGAGTTTTCAAATGGTTGATTTGACTTCTCTTGGCAAAAGCGCAGCAAATCCTTAGTTCCACTTTTACTGAGAGTCTTATCTCCTCGATGCCATCTTTTTGAACAGTAAAATCAAACACGCTTAAAAGTTCTAAACTGTTTTACTTCATTTCACTTTACTTTTAATTACATGAACTGAAGGCTGGCCGTTGAAACATGCGACCGGCTGTGGCACCAGCTCTTCAGCATTGGACAAAACTGCTTCTTCCGATTGACCTGAGCTGTTACAGGTGAGAGCTATGTCCCTCACTATCTAGTGCACCATCAGAAGGACACCAAATATTGAATTGTTAAAGCAACATGCACCTTGTTAAACAAACATCAATCTTGGAATAATTTGTTTGGCTGATTTTAATGTGAACACGCTGAGGATGTTTGTGCAGCCCTACGAGACTTTCTTTAAGGCCATTGGAAACACAATACTTAAATTATGGTTATTTCACATGCCGTA
>NW_020170639.1:20906-50380 GCF_000524195.1 Echinococcus granulosus | reverse complement strand
CTGGTATTAGTTCAAGTCCTGGGGAATAGAAACTATTCCACACAAACACACTCATAAGCTTTCCCATTTTAATGCTCCATGAGGTGCATATTTAAACACAATCGTAACACATTTTCTTAAAGTTTTGGGCTACCTACTCTTTCATAAATAAAGTATAATGAAAGCATCTAGACATCAATTTGTTCGGGATATTTCATAATATAAGTAATCAAGCAAACGATCTATTTAGATACATTCAAATTTACTTGACATGAAACGCCTTCATACACAGTTCGATCGGTCAAGCTTCATAAGCTTTCGTAGTTGGTAATATACTACAAAAGCTACTTTAAGGCTCGAAGTACAATTTAATTTTTTTTTCACTAAATACAGGAGAAAAATCGGAATTTTTTGATTTTTCTTCTGGTTTAAACGTCAATTTTGGCAGCCTTAATCATTACCTTAATTAGGTTGCAACTAGTAAGCGGATCGGTCACCTAATCTGACACTCCATGTAAATATAATCTTTAAAATAGCAACCATCAAGATAGAGGACAAAGGTTAATGGAGGCATGGCCAAAGGACTACTCCGTGGTATGACCTAGAATACAAAATTTAAAAATGAAGAAATTTCTGTTGAATAATATCTATTTATTTTCACATTTTATCCGCTTTTGGATAATGAATTGGAACATTTGATGTGTTGAGACGGAAGATACAGCTTTACGACTGATATGAGTCTAATCTACAAGCTTAACATGTAGCATCGCCGTAGTTATAAAACGATTTAATGCATTGCAAAATAAATATCAGTACAGCATAATGCAAGCAAAAAATAGCATAAAATGCTTGAAACTGAGTACATTTATTCGTCAGGCGTAGAGAAGAAATCGGAAACAAGGGATGTGCTGACAGGACTCATTTCCTACCAGGTGAATTTTTTCCTGGCGATATTTGAAACTGGAAGACCGGAGTAGGTGGGACCGAGGGCTGCATTTGTGGTGCACCAATCTGCGAGCCCTGGTACGGCCAGCTCATCATTCCGTTTTGGTAGGGATATATAGGCGGCTGCATTTGATGCGCGTGGATCATGCCCGGTTGAGTCATCGGCGCTGGTGGTACACCGTACGGTGGCAACATACTGCTGGGTATCGGCGGCATCATCGAATTGGGCATCATTCCACTTTGCATTGGGTATACTCCGTTCATGGGCGCGCCTCCGTAGCCTGGCTGAAGATTTAAGGCAATTTGCTCAGACAGTTATATATCATCTATTACTGGTTCCACACATTTATCAAATTATGAACTGGAGTAAGTCCAAAACATCGTTTCAATGGGTCGAAAGCTTCCCATTTATCTAGTTTGACAAAAAGTACCCAGTACAACACTATAAACTCAGGTAAATGGGGTTATGGAAAATAAAGCCTTCTGCTGGCTAAAAAATTACTGACTCCTGGAGTTAAATAAAACTTATATTTATAGGGAAGGTTTTGCATTTAGTCAAAGAGGTATTATTACAAAGAAATAGTAATCCTGATGGAAATGGAAGTATTCAAAAACTGGGTCATGTGTATCATGAAGGAGCAGAAAACCCATCCAAATGATTGCATTTAGAATATTCGTGCATTGTTTTCGACCACAACCAATGCATACGAAAATTTAATAATAGCTAAGTAAAAAGGTAGACCCCCTTGAGAAGAAAACGAGTCCATAATTCTGCCTTAAAACGACAGTTTATTCGATGCAGTTAACCCTATAAAAGCCAACAAAATATTAAATAACACTGTATTAAAATAAGAAACAGCAAAATACTTAGTAAAATTAATCATCAAAAGACAAACCAAACACCTAATTACAAAACCCATTTGAAGTATCGTAATTATAGCAAATCCACCTGCCAATTTTCCGAAAAAAAACTTGCCTGATACACAGAAAACATCCTCGCATCCGGTCTTTTGTCGTAATACCTGTCCTAAACAAAAGTTCATGGAGTAAAGATGAACTTACTACATGCCTAGACCGGGATCGCCTGTAACCGCGACTAAGAAGACATAATTAGGAACATTTGCGCTTACCTGTGATCGCTACTGGACGAGCTGCTACTGCTGCTTCCGCTACTGCTGTTTGTGCTAACGCTACGTCGCCCACCCCCGCGTTGGCTCTTCCTCGTCTTCCCCATAATTACTGCTTATCGGGTCTTGAAGGTCAAATGGCATGTTATAGATATTTGTAGGTTAAAAGAAACACTAAGAATAAAGGTAATACAAAAATTTATCCATTATAAATGCATCGAAGAAGAAAGAGGTGACAATCAAGTGACGTATTAACCGCAACGTAATCCAATCTGCAAGTGCAAGCATTTTTAAAAGGGGTTTTATGCAATTGCTTAAAAACACATTTTTCTTTCATCATGTTATGGAAACCAAAAGTTACCAAGTTAATACATTTTGCAGTTTGAATTTGACTCAGAAAAGTTATTCCCAAGTTACAGGCCATCAGGACAAGCAATTAACATAATTTCCCAAGGTAAATCCGGAAGAAACCTACATTCGCGGGGTAAATTTTACGCAATTACTGCCTCTACATGTAACTTCTAATATTATTGACTTTTCTTTTTGACTTCGATATTACAGGGCACTTGGGGCTTCGCCATTGATCTCCAGAACGTTACAGTGGGCTCTCAGCCCTTCTGTTCGTCGGCGACACCCTGTCCTAGTCTTATGACTTTTTTACGTCTACGGGATAGACTTTGAACGCTTCACTATATTCACCTTACTAGCGTGTGCGTTTGCACAGGTGATAATTTTAAAAATCCAGGCAATCTGAGGGGTCTCACGTCGGCTACCCATCCTGGTCCATAATGACCTCTAAATCGCTATTTGGATAATTTGCTGTTGCAACATAATCTCCACTTATAGCGCATTTAAAAGTATCGTAAGTAAGATATACTTCAGTAACAAGAGCTAACAGATGATTTTGAGAATTCGGCTTTATGTATTTTTGGCTAACGACAGTTTGTAGATTGCTTTTAATTTTTCTCTTAAATTGGCCTAAAATTAGTTTTCCAAAAGATTATTTAGTTACGAGCAATGTCACATTTAAGGTTAGTTACTGCACAGAATCAAATGTGTAGCCCTAAATTATCTCAAATTGTTTTAATCAACCTCATGCACATGCTCGTGCTACAAATTAGGCCCTGTGGCGGTGTAGTTGCTACTCTTTGCGGCATAGTACCTTATTAATTCTACTTGCCCACGTCTTACATCCCTTTTGCACCTGCTCTTCCATTGTGCTAACTGCTCTTCAGGTAGGTATCTGCGCCATGTGCACTCTTACCACCTTTGTATTCGTATAATGTACTTGTTTTTCCAATATCCCATTAACCGTTTAAGGATTTGGTCTCGTTTTTTAGTTTGAACTCCTGAAAAACATGAATCCAATTACGCAAACAAAGAATCAAAACGCCATGAACGAACGTGAACTTCATTTCGGATACACAGGCACAGAAAGCAGTTGGCACCGACAATACAGGGACTCTGCCTGGATTTTCGTTGGTGGTTTGAGCTACGACTTGACAGAAGGCGATGTAATTTGTGTGTTCTCACAGTACGGCGAAGTCGCCAATATAAACCTCGTGCGAGACAGAGACAGTGGGCGTTCCAGGGGATTCGCCTTCGTCTGCTATGAAAACCAGAAGAGCACCGTTCTTGCTACAGACAATCTTAACGGCATAAAGCTTGCGGGTCGCACAATTCGTGTTGATCATGTGGAGAAGTATAAAGTGCCTACTACCGGTGTGGCGAAAGTTGGACGTCAAGACGCCGACCAGGTCCCTCTAGAGGCTGATGCTAGTGAATTCCCCTCAGTAACTGACTACGTCCGCGAGCATGGTTGCGGACCTGAGGCGATGCGAAGGATTCTAGAGCTCCAAAAGGTTAACAAGACCTCCCAAGAATCCCCGTGGTCTACTGGATATCACATGAATCGATCACCCTCTCCACCACGTGGGTCTCATCGTCTCGCGTCACAAAACTGTTCCCCCTATCATAGAAGGTCTCCTTCTGTGTCGCCTCCACGTCGCACGGAAAGGCACTCCACTCGTGGGCATCCTTCATCTCACCGGAGATTTGGTCGTTCTCCAGAGGCAACCGATGCCTCCACGAGACGCAGATTGGGAGCATACTCTAGGAATGTGTCCATACCCAGACAAGGAAACAGACTTACTTCCAGCTACGTCTCCTCACATCATTCCAGGCACCGCGAGCGCTCTCGAAGCTCCCCTTATCGAAGAAAATTGGAACTGTAAGAACTTCTCAAAAGCCCCATATAAATTATGCATTTCCCAGCACTTTTTGTGCTTTTCAATACTCACTCAAGGCGGTTTTGACGATTGCACGTGGTTTCTGTTTGTCTGGTAAAAACAATGATACCAAATTCATATACTTTTACACTGACATGAAACTGGTCAAAAGAATTCGTCACTGATCCCGATAGGTGGTCGAGCGGCAGCTCGGTATTCCCGATCCTCGAAAATCGGATAGACGATATCAGTAAGGTTTTTGATCTTGTTACAAGCAGTAGTGGTGGGAGTGGAGAAGACGAATTTGAGGCAGGCCTGCAGATGCGGTCTCATCTTGCTTAATAGGCCCTGAACCTCGTCCTGCACCGCTTTTCCCACGTAAGTGTACTTGATGTGATACAGCAAATCTGCTATCGTGTTCACGTGATAGAGAGGCACTCCCTTCGCCGCTAACGCCTCATCGACCTGCTGTACCGCCTTGTAGAGGCTTACTGTCAACTGTAAAAGCAAACGTGAGATAAATAGACGGAACCCGGTTCAACTTAATAAGCTCTGTCATTCATTCTTAGGATCAAATTAAATGGGTCTACTCACAGGGGAGCCAGGTCATTCTGAAAGGGCGACTGCCACTGACCAAACTCCTTAAAGGCACCTCATTCGAGTAAAACGAATCATGAACGTCCCGTACTTGTTCTGTTCGTCTATTGATCGCTTTAAATAATTGTTTTGAAGCTCAATATTCCAAGATTTTCACGAATCAATCGTGCTTCACATCAGGGAGACGCGCCATCGCCTTTTCAGACGCGTGTTTTGTTTTATGATTACTTCATGATCAATCCTTTGGAATAGTTGCTAGAAAACTTTAGAAAAGTACTTATACTGTTAGTACGAAACCGCTGGAGCGGTAGAGGCAACTCGGTTTTAACGAACGGAGTATTTGGTCAGGAGGTCAATATTACAAATGAGCCGAGTGGCGTGATGGAAGCCAATCTTGGTAATTAAACGGTGAGCTCTACTAGACCTCATATTTAATGACCTAATATAAGGTCCGTGTTTGTGTGATTACTTCCAAAGTGACATTCGTTTATCATAGTTCCACAGCCTTGTGCTATCCAAAACTGTTTTATTCGGACGCCTACAATAAATATAACCAGTCGTGCTTAAAACGCTCGGCTTGGATGTCACTGAAACAAAGACACTTTTGGGGAAGTTATGCATTTGTCTAATTTTTGTCAGAATTAAGAGCTCACAGAGGCAATGCTATTGAATCTAGTCCACCTATACTATTGGTCCAGTATTGTTATTTTAATGCTGAAAGAAAGTAGATAGGCGACTTCCGAACTTACGTCAACAATCGTTGATGTGTCGTTGCTCAGTGCTTTCATGGGTGGAGTAATCATTGAAAACGCCATTAACAACTTGGCCTCATTGTTAACATACTTCAGCACGAATTCTTCGAAGATTCTGCGAAGATGAGAAAAGTAAACTGCTTACAAGTGGACGCATGCATCGCATTGATCACTTGATATTCAATATCTTTAGGTATAGAATTGTTAGTCTTCGACATTATTTGTTACCTTTTGTCCTAATCCTTAATATGCGGAACTTTAATATCAACGAGGTATTGCTGCTACCTTTTCAGTGTTAATATGCAAAACATCCATAGTAGGATCCACAAAATTCTATTTTGCCGAAATATGAACAGTTGCTGTTACTACAGGAAAAAAGAAACCTCTCTAACCGGAGCAGAGCTGGGTTATCATTCAAGCTGGCATGGCTCCAAATGGCGTGCCAGACAGCGGCTTTGAAGAGGTGATTCGGCAGAGTATCTCCTTGGGGCAGTTGAGGCGGCAGGATGGTCTCAAAGAATCGCACCGATGAGGTGTGTGGACGACCCAGCACCTCCCAGTTTGCCTCACCGTCCTGTTGGCAGGCTTTCAGTGCTGCCTCTTCGGCCTCCTGCTCAAAAACCGTGAGTTGAACCGGCTGGTCAGTAAGGACGCGACAACGCCGAAACACCTTCAACAGCTGGGCCGGCGAGTGAGGCGACGACTCAGTGCTCGTCTTCAGAGTCAAAAGAATCGAGGGCCACTGCTCCGCGTCGTTGAAGCAAGAGTCGTGAATGAGGGAGCACGTCAAGCAAAGAATGTTGTGTCGAAATACAAACTGTAAGACAGAGGAAAGTGCAGTCGCTTGAAGGCTTTTCTTCATGATTAAGTCAGTGATATTCCTTCCCCACTACCTACAGATAAAACAGCAATTAATCCCGCATGAAAAAACGGTAAGTAACTTTAGTCCGAAGTTGTCACGTCTCTGTACAATGAAACTAAAAATCGTGTCACGTGCAGTTTTCGCGCTTACCGAAAAATTTGGGACACATTGTTCTAGCAAAGTATGGTGAAATGGATTTACATATCAACCTTCTGTACAACTCTGTTGCATTGTAACGTAAATGTTAGCAGACTGGTCCTATCCTCTGCCGTATGGTAAAAGGCTAACAGAACCAGCTACAGCCACATTTTACCTAAATCAAATGAGTTACTAAAATTATCAATAGGGTCTATATTAAAGGAAATACAAGCACTAATCGTCTGTGTAGTACGGTACAGTAAAAACATTGGATGCATCATACAATCACCGACGATGCGTAGCCGAAACTGTGTCCGCAATGGGTTTTAAGGGCTACGATTCCAAATCTTGCCACTGAATTTGTCGAATGAATGTAACAAAGAATGAACTCACCGGCAAAACCGAAACAAGAGCACCGGTAACATTCAACCACTTATGGAAATCACCTGAGCCCGAGCTGGAACATTAAAATAATAACAGAAAATGCATAATTGTAGCTTTTCATTAACAAGAATTAATGTATTTTAAAAAGATTTAATACGTGAGAATCACGAGAGTGACTAGTAAGTTCATTTCACAAGGTGCTAAAGTACCTAGTGTTAAGCGAACGTGAAATGGAAGAAATAAGAAAAGCTTCTAAGTTGGAAATTAGAGAATGAGATCAATCATTTACGTAAGCAGTAACATTCACTGGCTATTTGCGGGGGCTGCGCAAGGAATGCACGAAAATGGGAAAAAGCAATTTAAATGACTTCAGGGCAGGCGGCCAAAATATAACGCCATATTTTCGTTCAACTCTGGAGTCTGGAAAGAGATTGTTCTGGAATAAAGGTACGCTTTAATTAGCTGATTAAATGCATGGGCCTGTACAATCTCCTTCTATTTAGCCTCGATGATGGTTGTGTTCGTGCTATCTAGGCTACTACCCCCTAAATCCATCGGGATAAGGTACAATGGCACACAGTGAAGGCTCACCGTTCGCGGAGGCATTCCATGAGGCATCCAGCGGCCTGGGGAACTCGTGAGGTGTCGGAGGGTGGGTGAAGAACCATCAACTCCACTGCCACTGCATAGATGCCCGCGGCCTGAGGGTTCACATTCTCCTCACTGCGCCAGTCGCGCCACGCCGAAGGAACCCCGTGCAGTCCGTACTTCTTCATGACTGTCAATTCAAAGGCGTTCATCCATATTACTCACCGCATTTGCTGATCTCCCTGATGATTTCATTACTCAAACTGCTTTCTTCCCCTGCGACTCTTTATTCGGCTATGGCAAAGAGAAACCGAGCCACGAAAAATAACGTGACCTTGTTTGCTACACCACACCATTGGTTTGCATAGGGGGGTGCGCGAACGAATATGGCCAAATACGTGTACGAGTCATAGTAAATCCTCATACCATTACCGACTTGGATCATTCATTGATCAGGAATCAATCAGATCCTGTCCGTGTACCGATGCGCCTTATCGTTGAGCTATACCTGATTATTCACCAGATCTAGGCGTCCCGATTGGGTGTCTTGACCGAAGGCATCGCCAACGCGCATGTCGGTGTTGAGGCAATTTACACGATTAGTCCACGCGCATGTGATTTAAACGTTATAAACCGGTAATGTCCTATGCATGATCGCCATGCTTGTTGCTTCAAGTATATCAATAATTACAATACAATAAGTGGCAAAGGAGAGGTAGCATCAAACATCAAGGAATTGCTAAAAGATTTTTTTTACTTAAAATATGTTAAGTAATCAATATGAGTTCAAATGAAATAAATCAGCTTGCGATCATCCTCAAAAATCCAGTCTAATTGGTCCAACAGTGAAATGGGAAAATCAGTTTTTCGTTCAACGTAACGGTAGATTGTTTTTCACGGTCCCTTTTATGATGCGACTGCAAAATGCAAGCTCCGATTTTAACTTCTGAGAGCTATCACTACCGTAATGATCCGAGTCGTATTGATAGCTTCAAAAGGAGGAGACTAACCCCCAACAACAGGATGGAGGAGACGCGAGAGATGGGACTCAAGCTCAGGAAAGGCACTCTCAGCAGTGGAGTGGAGAGCGGAAGCAAGACGGATCTCCTCATCGGAACCATAGACCATTCGAAGGCAGTTCGCAAAGTCGGCGTCTGTGGGGACGGCGTCGCAGCCCCCGACTCGCATTGCCGCCTTGTGCAGAGTATCCAGAGTCATCCAAGCCGGGGGTGAAAGAAGGCCACACACTGATAGAGAGTGGGAATTAGCTTATGAAGGACTTCAGTTATTTCGTAACCATGGCGAACGGTATTGAAATCGTCCATCATAGTTGATTTTTAACAAGTGAAATGCTATTCCAACCACAATGATCACCCCTTGTTTATTGAAGAATGATGTTGATTAGAGATCTCACATTCAACCATTTATATTAATTCAACACTGCTTAATAATTTACGATATATTAGGTGCCATTGCAATAAACTGATGTGCAAATTTATTCACACATTCGGCACTATCAGCACACGCCTATTCAGATATGTACAAAGGAAGCGTTTTTATGCTAGTCTTTCTGCTTTGTGTGCGTAATGCATAACGCTCAGAATGATAAAGTTAATATTAGAATGATAGTGATAATATACAACGTACATTGCCTCTTCTACAATTCGACTAACGTTGGTAACATTTTAACCATGTTAGGCATGACTGAGGGCGAATAAGTTGCCTCCTACAGGTAACTCACCATAAGTGGTATGCTTGACTATTTCTGAATTCAAGACTTGTTTTATTGTATCGCAGACAAGAACTCATCTTAACAGTAGCTTGCTTGAGTCTGTCAAGGAAGATGAAATCGATAAAGGCGTATTCCGCACGTTTTTTAGCCAGAATTAATGCTCCGATAGCTGACAATACGAAACCTAACTATTAGAAAGCATGATGGTCAGTTAGTGTTTAAGTGTTACCTTACAGCTATTGTTTTGACTTGTATAGGCTAAGCACTCCTTTATTATGAAAAAGCATAAGCACAAGCTATAACCCCATTTTACGCATAAAATTGTGCATGCCCAGGGAAGCCAATAAACAGACCGCCCTAAAAAATTGCATGAGTACGGAATTTAAGCACTTTTTAGTCTCTTTGAGTACAATTAGTGACGGAGGCTATGAAACTAATACCCACGCCTATTTGAATATCTCCCCAAGTACAGTTACAGACTCCATTAATCAATTCCCCTCCATATCTTGAGCACATTCTATTTTAACTTTATTCGACAATTAGCATTTGAAATAAGGTGTGATTTATACCACACGAACGGTTGTCTAAACACAAGTCTTTCATCCATCCCTTTTTATGCCTTCTACAATCGAATAAAACTGGTACTGAGGCTCACCTTTCTGTTCACTGTTCATGAATGCCTGTGCACACTCGCGATGAGCGTTGGCGCGCTCCGCCAGAGCCTGGTGAACACGCAGAATGCAACGAATGATGAGTTGACAGGTCACCCCGTCCACCTGAGTGGGATTACGCCAGGTCGGCCGCTGCAAGTGTCCCCAGCCGGGGGTGTTGGGGGTGGTTGCGCCCTGCGCTGCCCCCGAAACCGATGCTGCACCACTACTGAAATGGTGGAATTGGCCCCGCAGCAGGAGGAAGCACAGACTCATTGGGTGTGCTGCATGCGTGTAGAAAGAGTGGATGAGCTCTTTTAACAAGAGACAAGGCTGCTACTAAGTAGTAATATGCTAGCTTCTCTCCAAGTAGCCTAGATGTGTAGTGGCAAGGCAGAAGTCATTGCTGTCAATCTCAACTTGATAACCAAATTGCAGTTTTTGATGCAGGCTGTAGTTGCCACATAGCAAATAATTTCAGTTGTTCTATGAAACGACAATAGAAACAGATTAACTGGATGAAAAATGATTGAAATTAGACCAGTAAATGTGCCACTAGAATTTTGAAACAAAGCTCTTATTATCAATTGGTAACTGAACTTTTAGAATATCAGCAGCGGTGAATTACTCATGCCGACCGGCAGGGGTGGCTGAATGATGGACAGGAAGCGAGAAAACGCAAATGGCACCTCCATGGCTTGTTAGGTTGAATAAATTTAATGACTATTAAGAGGTGGTCAGGTATCCAGAAGACTTGGTGGTAGACAAAATCTGTTGAATGGTAAACCGCCACCAGCAATGATGCTAGTGGCATTTAGTCGAATCAGCGCCGTTTTGCACAATAATCAAACTGTCTCACAAAAACAGTAGCTGTTTAGTTGCAAGTCATTTTCGTTTACTCATCAGCTTTCAGCAGGCACCTGTCCTCAGCCTGGTTTCATGGGGACACAACTAGGTAAGCCAACTTCGAACCATTGTTAACGCGTTTGACAGATATAGTGTTTCAAACTATATTTCAGCAATTCATCAAATCTTATCTAACATTTATCCAAGAAGCTCTTGATTTTCTATCAAACAAAGAGTAACATCGTTTGACAGGAAGGAAGAAGATGTGACTCAGAAGCCACATAAGGGCAAGCTATTTGAAGGAAGACATGCTGAAAATCATTAGTAAAGTGACAGAGGCTATTTTACATGCCTCTCAAATAGTTTAAGGTATTAAAAAGAAAATTTAGTAGAGCAAGCTTTGGGATGACGATTATGATTGATGCCTCACAGTGGAGCCTGAAGAGAGGTGCGACAATGTCACAGAAACGAGCAAGTTGAAGGAGAGGCGGTGGATTATCAAGGAAGGAGGTGAAGATAATCTCGAGGACGGGAATGAGACGAAGGACGATGTGATCGTAGTAGACCGGTTGGCAGGGCCGTCGGCGCAAAACCGTGGGAGGAGATGCACTGGCATGGCCGTTGGTGGACGGAGGCAGGAGAATCACCTGCTTCTCTGGGAGAACCGTGTGCAGACGCTTCAGCAATTCCGGCCACCGAGGGCTTGTGAGAATATTAGATGAATTGGGAGCCTTAGAATATAAGCAAAATGGTTATCAAATGCGTTTAATTAAGTTTAATTGCCTCAAGAACTATGAAAGATATATAAATACCTCTACGTGATTTAAGTCCACTTTTAATGCAACGAGAGAAAATTATCCTTATTGAACGTCAAGATCCACACCGCTGATTTCAATTCGTCATGCAGTGGACATCTTCCATGGCACAAATGTTTTCGAAGCTGTTGAAAATGTTAGAAGTCGGATGCTGCTATACTATTATTTCCCGTTCAATTATCTGGGAGTCTGTGAAGTGCGGGCAATGTTTCAACGTCGTCCACGAACATAATTGTTTGTGACAAATTCTCCCTTGATTTAGTGAATAACAGGCTAAAATTCTCCACAAAGTGTGGTAGAATGGGGTGCACTAGACACAGTTTATCCAAGTTTCCGGCAGGTTTTGAGAAGAGACTCTCGGGGCTTAGAAGGTGATCACCACTTACTTTACTGGTGATTTTGACATTGGTTTCGCTGATTCAGAGCACCACTTTCTATTCTCGCTTTTCATTCCAAGAGAACATGGTTCGTCAAAAATGGTCATCAGCTGCGCGGTAGGAGACCCGAAAATTTCCTCCTATCCATCTATTATTTCTCACTCCTCGCAACCACAATCACAGAGGTTTAAAGCGCTCAGAAATCCACCATACCATTAATAGTCATTTTGAAAGTTCACATACAAGAGGTATTGATTCCTTAAACCAGCACAAACTGCAACGAAGAGGAATTTTCGTTCCATAAACCCTTCACTGCGATATTTTCGGTTCCAGAGATCGGTTCAACAGAGATTGAGTTGCGATTTCAACGAAAAAGTTGCCAAAATTTTGTGGTCATTAATCGCAAAACGTACATGCTTCCTCAGGTCTACTTTTGTTACAAACTCAGAAGGAAATAACAGTATTGCGACAATACTGGAATTTTCGATTTAGAGTGTATTCATACTATAGCACAAATTCAAACATCATCCAGCAAATGAGTTCGCGTACCTTCATAAAAATACAATTGTATAGGAAAAAACTACTTTGTCTCAAAACAAAGGGTCTAAATAAAAGCATTTAAATCTTCAAAAAGAGTTCTATTCCAGAAACGATCAACAGTGTGCTATGGCAAAAATAATAATTTGATAATTTTATTTAGTGAATACAAATTTGAACCATTCATACTTGACGACAAGAAGAGAATTAGCTTAGAGTCCAGAAGTATCACTTACAATAGACTGGATATGGTTAGAAAGTTAGCATCTTGAAAGCGATCAGTCGCAATCATGTGCTTTTAACAAAGAAAAAAGAAAATGGATTGGTGAAAGAACTTACAAAATTCCCCACCACTTTGATAGATTCCACGAGTTGGGGGCACTGAGTGATTAGGAATATGGCAATGCTGTGGACAGCAGCAACATCAATCGGCGAATAATTCGAACGAACGAACTGTATCAGAAAGGACAGGGGTGAATTGGCAATGATCAGCTACCAAAAAATAAATAAGCAGGTCTTGTTCCGCGAGCAATCTACAAGGCACTCTGCACATAAGCAATAAGTAACCTTTGTTTGAAGGACATATTCACATAATAGGAGGATTCTCCTACAGAGCAAAGTGAATGGAACGCATAAAATTACGATTTCATGGTTTTATGGCTAAAATCTAACCTTATTACTATCAATCAATACACCATGTAGTTTTCCGGAATCCTTGGCGAACATGATATTATAATAAAAGGAAGATAGTTCACTTACAAGGTACAATAGCAGACGGTCCATTGTAATGATTCCATACTGAATACAAAAAGTAATGATAGCGGATAGCATCTACAGCAAGACGAAGAAACACAAGCGGTTGGTAAACACGTCGGCTGGACAAATGGGTGAAAGGTGAGGCTGTGAATTGACTCACTTTACAGGGCGCGCAAATGTGTGTAGGTAGAGGCAGGTTTTGTCGTTCCAGCTCCTCAAATTTGCTTATTGCTGTAATCAGGTACTCGCACAACACTTTCACCTGAGCGTTCACTATTGCCGGTGGCAACTGCAAAATGTTGCTAAATAGGGTGTGATAAAGACCCTTTTGCACATCAACTGAGGAGAGTTAATTACGGTTCTTTTCAGTACAAATCGGTTCTCTTATTAAAATGAAAACCCAATCACTATACCAGTCTTGCGATTAAAATAATTACCATAAAACGTGGATGTGAGAGTGGTAGAAAAGTGAAAAAATATCTTAAGATGTCTTTCAATGGAACTAACTTTAAAAGAATAAGCGACAGGGGCGTTTTCCCATTGATAATGGCGACGAGAATAACGCTAAAATGGGAGAATATAACCAACGTTCTGCTTGAAAAAAGCTGTGAAAATGTCACAAAAGATAAAACCCACCAAAAACTACTTTCATTGCGTAGGTTTAGTTCGGTCCATTTTAATTCACCATTATCGCCTAAGGAAAATTAGACTTCAAGTTAAAAAGTGGACAATAAAGTTTTTAATTAGCGATACATTTAGCAATCTGAAAAACTTGACGAAAATGAGTTGGGAGGGTGCGTACCTGACTCAGGTAGGAGGGAATTGTATAGCTCGTGCACGGAGAGCATAAGCCGTTCACGGAGAGTAAAGTAGGTTTCAGCTTCGGACGTGTTAGCGACCTCTGTGTTGAAGATGGGTGCCTGGGGCGGAGCAGCGAATGGAGGAGTGGCAGGCAGAAGATCGGCGAAGCGCGCAATGACCGCTGGAAGTTGGAGGCGACCGCATTCCTCGCCAAAAATGGCCCGCGTCTCCGCCTGCATTGTCATAAATTGTTCCTTTATTTGGCATCGCATCACCTGCTCCTCTACCTGGCAACGCATATCACCCGCCTCTAGGAGATCTAATGCAGAGGGTTGACGGAGGGGAAACATGAGCGAGTAACAAAAATCTAGAGCATGTGCATATACATGCAACTAATCGTGATTTTGCAGTCTTCGCATTCAATCTACCTCTCAGTCTTTGGGCAACACCAGGGCATGACCAGACGCATATGACATCAACAATTCTCGTGTAGCTGAGTATGCATGAATGCCACCCATCCTCCCTGCCAACGGCTATTTTAGGCAAAACAAACAGCTTTTCCTCCTTCGAATGATACTCAAGTAGACAGCACGTACCCAAACAAAAACGCTATAAACTACTGGGAATACTCCTCTTTATTGAATAAAAACCAGGCTGTTGTGTTTGGTTGAGCACTGAGCCAAGTGAGCTAATCTTTCGAAATTCATAGCATAGTTCGCACCGGTAATGTAAAGGCCAGCGATATCAACCGTAACCCTGTCCCAGATGGCGGCAAGAAGATTCATTAATTAGTCCATGATCTGTTTCAGGGAAATTACCACAGTATCTTATTGAATTCTACTTCGCTCATGCAAGTGCCAATGGTTGGAATCACATTCGCGATACATTTGAAGAAGATGGAAACATACCATAGGCACAAACGGCCTGAAGAGTGGAGAACAAAATGACGCGTGAAGTCACCTCCCGTGAATGTGAGTGAAGCGGCAGTTGTTGTTGCGAGAACTGTTGTTGAAGTGAGGAGGATTGAAGGTTGTAGAGGATGCAGTCAGGCGTGAGTATACGTCGAGAAAATTGAACGATAATCCAATCGAGTCTTGAGACGACGGCAGAAAAAGGGCATAGGTCATAAATTCCACACAACATCTTGTTTAAAAATGATTCGATAGTGGCATTATATATCAGGGCTCATCCAAATTTGGTTCACTAGCAATTTGCAGTAGCTTTTGTTAGAGATTTCTTCATCGACGGAATAAGCAAAATTATTGGTAGTCGTTCAATTAAACCCTGTGCATGGAAATGGAAACAATTTTGACCAAATTGATAAGATTTTATGGTATATTTTCGTAATATGACTTTTAATGCATTCTAGGCACCAACCTGAATATACTGACATACCCCAACTTCTCTGAGTATCTGAGAGATAATTTGCAAAATTACACCACGGTTGAGTAAGAATAAAAATTTGAAGTCATCAGGTTTTGATTTTTCCTAAACTAATAACAAGTGTGAATAATAGGGTTTATCATACGCGTAGACGAGTTCATGGGACTCCAAATCCACTCTGAGGAAGAGTTCATCACGATAGCTGAGACGGTGCTCCGCAGGAAGAGCCTCAACCAATCGGTGACCGAGAAGGTCAAACCAAAATGTGAAGGCGTAAAAGTCGTCATTTGTTGGATGGCATTCGTCCCTAGCCGTGCCGTCTTCATCAACCGGATGATAGTAGAGAGGAATATTTATGGGCCCACTTTCAAGCAGCCAACGCCGATATATCTCTGAAGTGACGAAGCAACAATTGGATGGGGGTATATCGTATTCAAATTCTTACGGGAATATAGCTATCTAGGGTTTGCTCTGATAGTGAAGGAACTCAAAGACGATCTTTTCTTGGTCGAAACGACACGTCTTGTGCGCACTCTAACACTTTCTTTGAGACTTGTGCGTAAATTCGTGATGATGGCATTTAACTCACCCCGAATGAGAATGATAAGGTTTTTCTCCACCTGGTAAGAGAGGAACCGACTGAATGTCTCTAGAGTGGCTGGCGACGTCAGATAAGCAGGTCCTGTCTCACCACACGGCGGCTTCGTCATTTCGCTCAGCTTTTGGCGCATCTCGTTACAAAATCTGAGGATTTAAAACGGAGTCAGTCAAAGTGTGCTGATAGTTATTGAGTTAAAATGACTTAGAAATAGTCAAAACTACATCATTTGGAGGTGAATGGACATCTTTTGGATGAGTCGGTGAGAAAGGGGATTAAGACGGCCGGCCCCACTCAACCCGTAGGGCAGCGTGAATGTACCGTTGTTGAGTGGAAGACCACCCCCAATTCCCGGAAGAGGGTCGTTGCTTGGCAACCAAAAGGAAGTCACCACGCTCCGCGTGATTTGCAAATTTTCGTTTGGTGAATCTATATGTAGAAAACGGAAATGCGCATCGAAATTCGAATTCCGCAAATCATCAAAGAACTCACAAGGCGATAAGCCCCTTAACTATCACTATTACTCCTTTTCTCAAAAAAGAAGAAAAACTGTGAGATTACCACAATATTCAATTGATACACGAAGTTTGCATATCCAAAAAAAGTTTAAATGCACGATCAAATAAAAATTGTGCAAGAATCGAAGAATCAACAGTGAAAAGTGTTACTCGGGGCTTGATGGAAAGTAAATCAAAAACCACAAAGGAAAATAAATCAGCAGTATTACACCTTAGTGAGCATCAAATGTCCGGTCACCTTAACTATGCGTGTTTACAAGGTTGAGATTTCGTTACCATTATTCCTTATTTGAATCGGAAAACTCATTTTATTTGTGATCATTTCTTAATTTGTTAGCTAATTCAAGCCAATAAACGCACACTTCAAACATAATTTCCATCGTAAAACTGATTTAGAACCGGTAACCCTAGGTACCAGTTTTCTGACTGAAAAGTAACTGATAAAATTAAATTACACTTTTCGAAGATTTGAATGAGTTTTGTTGTTTTCAGTCTTGAAAAAAGAGAAGGTGAGTCTAAGTTAGATAATGAACTGAAAACGACAAGAAGGGAAGGGAATTAGCAACGGAGTGGGACGTAGTAGTCATTATAGGCATTAAGAATGACATAGAGAAGCTGGAGTGATCAATTAGGCTACATTAATTGAACAAGCAATTACTAGACGGAAAAAATTTATTTCCCCAATTCCATTGATTAGGCATCCACAGCAGAAACGCCATTTCTATTACGCACTATATTTTTGCATGCGATGAATTGTGGTGGACTATTTTAGACGAATGGCAAGCCTTTCTGGATGAGATGTTGACACATTCGACCGCCTTACGGAGTGGAACCTGTGGATTATATTCAATGCCTGCTGCGATCAAATGAAATAGTGAAGGACCTTGTGACCAAGCATAACTTGACGTTATTCGGCAGAGGTGTGTCAATTCCTTCACAAAACAAAACCAACTCCCCCATGTCGCACTGAAACCCTGTTGAAGCTGCACGACCTGAACACTGAACTAGTCCCAGATATCTATCACAGTTTTCTTGCAGCTTTAAGGGGGTTTCAATTAAGTGGATTTTGGTGAAAATGCATCGATGTTACTCGGCTTTTACTCTCTAAAATTGTTCGCTGTCAATAGCTATGAACAAATTGGCATACCGATGTCGTCGACAGCATATTTAACGCATTCTTTGGTCGATTTGTCTACACTTCAAGGGGAAGAGATGCAACCAAATCATTAGCTCAAGTTCAATTACTGAAAACGACCCAGTATGAGAAATATATAAGATTGTGAAGATGTAAGCAACAACTTACAAGTATTAAGCGTAATGATGAACTTAAGCCAAGAGAGAGACTGAGCCACCTGCGGCGTCTGAGTATCCACCGAGTTTTCACCCGACTCCACGGCGCTGCCACAGCCAACACAGGATTCTTTGAGATGCTCCAACCAGCCGGCAATTTGTGCCTGCAGGGGGTAGAGCAGAGGTGGCATGGTTCGAGGCAAGTGGCACTCCTTCACAGTACGACCACCGGACCCTCCACCGACGCCCACCTCCTCACCCCCACTGTTCATTTGCAAAACCATCTCCCAGGCACACGCTGCCGCCACCACCAGGTGTGTCATGTCCTCATCATCTCGCCTACCGCTCATTCCCCCACTTTTTAAAGCCGTCGTGGACCTCTTTGGAACTGTATGTAAAGACGAAAGAGGACTTCCACGGTGCAGCTTTTGTTAACAAATTCAACCTACTATCTTATTGCCCACCTATCTAACCCTTTCCCATCACTATCAGGAGTACTTTGAGTGCGATAAGTTGGACTTAACATCGCACTTTTAACCAAAAAACTATGCTGAACTAAACAAATACCTCAATCAAAATGATATCAAGACGAATAGACTCTCTTGTGTGCAAAGCAATACATTTGGAAAATCACATCCGATGTAAAGGGCTAAAAGCATAGACACCAAGGGGTTGGAAGGCCTGTAAACCAAAGTTAACATTTGAAACTTATCCAATTTAAATGTTTAATTAACTAACTCAAATTCAGCTCCACAAACAACAAGTTGTTTAAATAGCATGCAATGAACGAGATTCTGAGGTCTGATACTTTCTCGCAGACCAAAAAGTTGAAGATAACCATAAATTCCTTTAAAGTACTGTGAAAATCTTCTTCAAATCTTTCCAAGCGAAGACTACACAATGCAGTTTGCCCAACAGAGGGAGTGCCTTGATGAATTCCACTGAAAGTCAGATTGAATGTAGTTGTTGAATCCAGAAGTCGTTTTTATGTTGCAAAATTTGTCACATTTTTAAAGGTGACTCGAAAAAACTGGAATGTTACATAGCATTTACTTTTACGCAATATTGCTACTGGTGTTACATGTGATTCAGTTAAACCGTACGTGTATACGGCATAGCATTTTGGCCTTTTTCTGTATATTGTAACATCTCGCCAAAATATCATCAAAACTCCGTGGTTATCATTTGGTAAAATACAGTCCACTAGATGCCCAATCTTCAAATTGAGTGCCAACTTGCTGGCCCAGTAGGAATGACTCACCAATATGGGTTTTCTACCTCAAACGTAAAGGATGTTTACGTCTTCAAAATCCTTATATTCTGTGTCCTGGATTGTAAGTGGATAGATTTCTGAGCAATAATTAAATTCGAAAATTAGTACCTCAGCCATGAAACTCACGAAGTAAATCCGAATCCTCTGGAGAAGACTCCTCGTCACTTGTAGTGTCGTTGCTATCGTCACCAACACCTTCATCGTAATAATCAGCACCATTAATAACAGCACCAGATGCTGTTGTAGCCTCATTTTCATCCATGAATTCTCCGCCTTCTTTTCCATTTAACTCCGGTTTAGCGCCATCAGGAAGCCGGCTGCCAAAAAGGCGGTCGGGTGAGAAGAGAACGAAGCGTAGGTCAGAGCCGTTAAGACTCATCGCCTCCAGTGTCTTCAGGACTACGGGACGGTGTCGGGCGGCCCAGCGGTCCAGGTCCTCCGTCCATAGCTTCTCCAGACGTTGCATTGTTGCGTTGTCCAACTCGTCAGCCTCAGGGAAAAGTTGGTCGAAGAGGTGCAGGCACGACACGAAGTCGGTCAACTAGATGGTAGTGTAAAACAGACACACTAGGATTACTAGGAAGCTGCAACTAATACACCTTGGAAGATTCGTCTCTTATTCACAGCTAATAACGCACAAAAGCAGTTTTTTCCCCTAAAATGATCTAAAAACCACTTTTTCGTGATGATTCTTATCACGATAGCACCGTTTAATAAGATATCAAGCACGCATTGAGTTGTTAAGTACAGAATGTCTGCCTTCGATTAAAAACACTAAGCTAATCGAATTACGCACTTAGTGTTATTGACAATTCTGTGGATCAAAAAAGATGGGGAACTGAACATCCCATATTTAATCGTAGACTGTAACAGAAAAAAAAACAGTCCGTCCATACACGTAGCTTGGATACAATAAAGACAACGTTTCCGGCAGCGTTTAAGCGCAAAATGGAATGGGTCATATTCAAAGAGACATAAAAAAGTCAATTTGGTGGTAATGGTGAAACAGACCTTATTCTTTTCAACGAAGCCCGACATACATACGAGGGTAAACCACATGACAAAGTGACGGGAAATAGGCCAAGTTCTCCCAGCGATCTGTACGAAAGACAAAATTAGCTCCAATATCTTGTTAACGAACTGTTATTTTTGAAAGGAATGTTTAACCTGATTTAACAAAACCTATTTCATTGAAGGTTCCATACAACTAGAAAGCTACCAGAAGCATTGAATAATATTTCCAAGTGTGTGAATGTTTAAAACTGCTCAAACAACGATGGAAGGGAACGACATCCACTTTATAAATTCACAAGTAATAGCGCACAAATTCTCTTAAATTTTGTTCAGCTATATTGCGGTTAGGCAAAAGTATTTGCATAGACGCCTAAAATAAAACTTCTTAACGCTAACAAACGTTAATGTGTCACTTTGCAGTAATTCAAGAAATTCGCAGATTATGACTACCCAAGCTATACTGATCAGGGCTACTACTTGTACCTGTCTTCATTATCAACAGAGGTAAATTGATTTAGATGCAAATCCAAAACCAAACTATTTCAGATAAAAAAATTTTTTCAGTGTCTTTAAAATATCTGGTTAAGCACGCCAATATCAAATTGCAGTATAATATTCTTTTAGAATTTTAAAAAGCTACCTAGCTATCTTTCTATCCCAAATGTTTCAGTACGCTTCGATGACTTTAATGACTCGAATAGCTAAATTTTAGTCCTTTTAAAGAAGGCAGTCAGGAACCTAGCAATACATATTCTCAGATCTTTAGGGTAAATTTACCACCTTGGAATTGAGTTCGGAGATTATGTCGTTGAGGCGTACGACTCGGTCTATAACGAAGCAAATCACGAGACCAGCCAGGTGACTGAATATTCGGATGGTCCAATCGGTGCACTTCTCCTCCTCTGTAATCTCCATCACCGAGAAGATCAACTCACTTATTGCCAGACCCACCAGCGTCATGTGTGGCCCCTATGTAACGCAGAAACAGGTAGTGCTACAACGGGTAAGAACGTCGAAACATTATCACCACCTTGAAGAAGCGATGGTACAGGCTCACAAGTCCTATCACTGCATATTTTGACTTGTTCAACCCCTCAAAGCACCGTTTTAATAAAGAATGGAATATTTCTCTTTTATCCAAAACGAGGTCCCTACCGCTGAGATTGGAAAGCACTAGAAAAAACTCAATGGTGAATCGATGGCAGGTGTTGTCAGTTCACTGATTATGGTTATGGTTATTTGCTCTTCCATTTGTGGTCAGGCAGAGGTGAGTCAAAAAATAAACGCTTTCATATGTTTTGCGTACCACTAAAAGTTAAAGGGCAGCACATTAAAATGGATCGACTGGTCACTACAAAAAACGGTAAGGCAAAAAATACATCGAGTGTGGAAAGCACAGGCATTGAAAAGTCACATGGAGAGTAGAAAAGAATCTCATTAATAGAAACGAAAAGTGGATTACACAGATCGAATTCGCCTCGTGCAGAAGCGTTCAGAGAAACCGTCAAAGACGTGTGAAAAGCCGTGATTTGATAAGTTTTTGGTTTGAAGAAAACTGAGAATAACCAAGACAGAGAGCGGCCGAAATCAAACTTAAAAGTTATAAATGTCAAAAAACCAAGCGCCTATATTATTTTATCCCTTAAAGTGAATTTCGCTTTCAACCAATCACCAAGGTAAAACGCAATTATCATACCATATAAAACAATTAGCTTCCGGTATGAGGGATGTATACCATCAGTATCAATAAATAGCCCAAGACATTGGCCTATAATTGAAGGTCCTTGATGGAAAAATGCTTCAGTCGCAGAGCACCAGATCACGTGTATATCAAGCTTCTTGAAACAAATGTTTAGTTTAACTAACATATTCCCAACACTTTTGAGTGCAGTTACAAGAGTGAAATCTATGGGTGGCTATTTTGAGTAGTGTATCGAAGAGTAAAGTGGAAGGAAGTTAAAGCATTGCTCCTAATCATTTCTGCTAACTTTCGATCACAGCAGATCTCATCAATGCTTTGGACTGGACAGTGAAAGCAAACGATTTTTGCTTATCTCAAACCTGCTGTGCACAAAAAACAGGTAATTAAATGAATTCTTTCCAATCGCGATGAAAAAGTGAGGGGATGCCTACCATGGCTTGGCATTTGTCGCAGGCGAGGAGACTGGAGGCCAGTTGGGTGCAGCGCAGTTGACCCAGCAAGTCACAGGCGAGACCCAGTTGACGGGTTTTGAAGGCGGGTGGGTAGAGGATAGCCTGACGCAACATGGAAAGGGTCAGCTCGGCCGGATCCAACCGAAAACACGGATGATTTTCCAGAGTTATGCCCGCAATCGGCACCATTTCCAACTCGTCTGATCGAGGAGGAGACAGTACGAGCTTAAGCTATCAATAAAGCTCCACTTGTCCACATTTCGCCGCATGGACTCTGCGACGAAACATTATTTTAAAAAACTTGTTTCAAAATGAAGACAATTCAAATGCAACCTTTATTCATGTTCGATAATAACCAGAAGATTATGGCAATCTAAGTAATATTGAAGATTACTGACAGCTAATGAAATATACGCCTCGAATGCATATGAAATGATCGAGTATAGTGGGTCCCATAATATCATGGGCCTACCACCTTTGTCACTAGTGAAATCAGTCCAACTTTTCTCTTAGTTGAGCAGGAAGAACTAACGTAACAAAGTGCATCTGTAAATAAGTGGTAGACATAAACTATAAAATCAAATATAATTAAAAAATCCATTAGCCAAATGTGAAATCACGGCAAGTAAAGGGGTTTCTCAGTAAATTTTTGGCCACAACCAAGCATACCGACTAAAAATGACCTTGCTTTTGTAGTATATTTACAACTTTAGTCCATAAGATTTAGCAGTTACCGATATTAATAAAAAACATTGTACTATCAAAAGGTGTACAAAACGGGCGAGGCACATACGATAGGAATACAAAATTCGTAGAGGGAAATCAAAGTCCGCCATAAATCTCTCGACTTCGCCTTCAATGAGCTGAAAAGACAGAAAGAAAATTGAGGATAAAATTAGACAATACAGAATGTTGCTCAAAAGGAGACTTACTCTATTAGGGCGGATGCTTTTGTCCCCTCTGAATTTATTAAGCTCATACATGGTGAAGTAGGCAGGCAGGAGGTTTATTTCACGACACAGGAGTACTTGTATCAACTGAATAAAGGAAGTATAGTATTAGTTCCAATACAACAACAGGTCCGTAAAGAATGAAGATCGACATGGAAGCACTCCGCCCCTCACCGTATTATTCCACATTTCTCCATTTGCAAAAACGCCCTCCTTTCCCCCACTGGCAAGTCACATTTAAGACGTTGTGAGTACAATCAGTAGTCTTATCCAAGCATTATATGACCGAAGCATTTGGTTTCAAGGCACAATTGGAAATATTTTAACGTCAAATCGGGACATTTCTTGTTTACTGGAGCACCAGTATATACCGCTCTGCGCCCAAAAAAACTAATTTCGGGAGTGTAAAACCAACAGGCTATGCAGGATAGGTAGATGTTTAAAAAATGCCAAAAGTGGTTGGCTGAAGCAGAAAAGCAAAAAACTAATCTTACTTCAACAGCCGGGTTGTAGAAGTGTATGAGCGGTGCATCTGAGGTGAATTGGAAGGACTTATCAATGGTCTTGATGAAAACTAGTCGATTATTCTTGTAATCGAGATAAAAGACAAGCTTCAGCAAAAATCTGAACACACTCCGGAAGAACACCTGGTTATCTACCGTTAACTCGTGTCTTGATAACAGAGCATTGGTTACATGTCTAAAAGTAGAAGTTGAGTGTGGGTATAAACTAATTTATACAAAATATCAAAAAACAGTTCTATGACTAAGTCTATCGCCGCAAGATAGAGAATGTGCACAAATATAGCGGTAGATAGCAAACAATATAATTAAGAGGTGTCAACTGGGCTTTTCTCCCTAAAAACTATTTCAGAATAAACTCCGCGACTAAGTACGAAAGCAACCGCAACTACTAATTAATAGGCAGCGACGCATACAAAGGTGTGAAGAAGCCACGTTCAATCCCACGGTCGAGGGACCAAAGGAGCCTCAGAGTCACACCTTCGTTTTGAAGGGTGGCAATGACCTCCACAAAAAGATCAAGGATTTGCTTCAGCGGATCGAAGGAGTTGACATTTACATCATGTCCCGTAGGAGCACTATTGGAAGTTTTCGGAGGCAGTCGCATTAGGTCACTCCACAGTCTGTCAAGTCGAATCACGTCCATGTTATAGATACTGTCATGATCAGGTGGATAAATGGAGTTAGAGCCCACTTCTAGTAAAATTGAGGCCTGTTTGAAAGCAAATAATTCATACCCATGTTTCAACATCTTTCTTGACAAATTTTGAAAATTCAAGTATAATTTGCCACACTTTAACCTTGATTTACAAATTTACAAACATAAAGATCATAAGAAGTGTTGATGGTACACACTCAAACGTTATTTCAAGTAAAGTTTGGAAGGCAGTAGAGAATAAAGACAACGTCATAAAAAACAACACGGACCTAGACAGACAAAACTTACTTCTAATTCACGAATACATTGTGCGATGAGCTGTCTCTGTGCATTCATGTACTGCTGGATGCTAAAAATATAGGCCACACGTGCCAAATATTAATCAAAAATTGCCAGAAAAAAGAAACTTGATGGTTTACATGACAGATACAATGGGACAGCACCATATTTGCAGGTTTAAAACGGTATACAAGCAAAGTGAATTTTCAAGGAACATAAAGAGAGCAAATCCACTCAGAAGGACTCTGAAACGCGCCAACTTCCAAATAATTTGACTTAGCACTTAAAAGAGGGAAAATCAAAACACTTGCAGCGAGACAAGGCATCGATGCGTACTGATGATTGTAAGGATTGGTAGAAAACTACCTGACAAAATTCTGCATTGAGACGGTAAAAACGTCAGCAACTACGCACTCAAATTTTGAAAGCGGGTGCATTATCATCAATAAATATAAAACGAGTCGCCTGAATCCCTTTTTGACATTTATGGTTCATGTTGATTTTTAAGATCCTGATATTCCTTTTGCATAAATTTCATAGCAATGACTGTGCATCACGAATATCTAATAAGTTGACTAGTGGCAGTGAGGTAAATTTTAGTTAAATAAACTGGGTAGATTAAAGAAGATTGCCAACGTTTTTCACTTTCCTAATGGGCTAACGTTCTTGCGAGATGCAGGCTTAACTGGGGAAGTCTTTTTCAATGCTGATTAGTGAGACAAACTAGGGCGAAGCTCTAGTTATTGTTGTCTGTGATATACACGCTTTCAAGGCTCCACAAAATTTTACAAACTGAGGTATTTTGCAATGGATTTTAACGTTTTTAAGTCATATATTTCCTCATTTACCTCTTGTAACTCGATTTTGCATGCACTTGCAAATTCAGTTTCCGGCGTCTTCATTCTTTGCCTTGTTGCGTTTCTATCAGCTTACTAATTACTTTAATGCATTTCTGTGTAAGATACGCCTCATTTTGTTTACTTGTTCATACTGCGATTATATAATCACGTAAACGTCCAAACAGCAATGTGCATCCTATTCACTTTACAGATTATATTCAAGTGAAATTGATCCCGCTTTATTTTTGATGTTTGTACAGTTGTCCAATTTTAAGCCACGTATCTCGCCTATTCTTTAAAGGTACTGAAGTGCGATTGATTGTTTGGTCGTTCTAACACAGAAACGCAAATCCATATATTTCAAAATGTTCGCAGAATCTAGTGGTTTTGATAAGAATTTTTTGCTTATTTCGTATACAAGCGATGAACATCAGGCAACAGAGCACGCTTGGTCTCAAAGTTCCTCGGGTTGTGAAGTGCAGTCTACCTCATCTGACCAACAAAATCAGGTAGCCGTTGTGCAAGCCTTAATGGATCTCGATGCTTCTGCGCGCATTTCGTATCCCGGCGCCGATGCATGCTCAAAACAAAATCTCGCATTCGACGTACCTCAAAAGCTTGAAAGAAAGTCATGCAACTGCGCGAAATCCCATTGTTTAAAGTTATATTGTGAGTGTTTCGCAAAGGGTCAGTCTTGTGAAGGTTGCAATTGTTCGAATTGCATGAACAATTTTAACTTTGAAGATGATCGAAGGAAGGCAATCAAATCAACACTTGAAAGAAATCCACTAGCATTTTATCCAAAAATAGGTAACGTTAGAAATATTGACGACTGTATTCTAGGCTCCTCCGTAAGGAAACATTCGAAAGGTTGTAATTGTAAGAGATCGAACTGCTTGAAGAATTACTGTGAATGCTACGAAGTAAATTCTCTGGTTCCTTAATATTGAAGGCCAAAATAAGTTGTTCAGACCTTTGCAAATGTAGAGGATGTAGAAATTTTGTCAAACCTGTCCATCCTGATCCGGTCCAAAATATTGAATCTGGGCACTTTTCTCGATTTTGTAAAAGGTCAGCGAATAAAGTAGGGCACTCACAACGCAATATTTATTTATGGCATAGTTATACGCTTTCCTCAAAGGTTCTTCGCGGCATGTATTACATCCGAAGTAATTGAGGTCGCCTGCTCTTGCATGCTTTCTCAGTTGCTTCTGGCCGATCACCGTAAAATGTCGGACACTGACCAAGAATATGTCGTACTTGCCGAGTTTGCTAAATGTCTTGATCACATTTTGGATTCCGTCAATAAGGTACATGAAGTAAAAGTAGTTATTATGTGAATTTGTTATCATAATGTAGTCGTTTCCTCTGTTTAGCTTCGAAATGCGCGATTTTCTGTTGGAAACTACGGAAAAGATGTGTTAGCTCTCTCCTCGTCCACTAATCTGCCGGCAGCCGAAAAGGATGTCGCTTGTGTATATCCCTCGTATCCCTTAACAAGCGTTTCATACACGTTGGCATCGGAGTTTTCAACGTCACTACCTTATCCTGCTGGCAACACCCCTGATGACACGTGTGGCTCGGCTACTTTTCAGGGCGTTGTTTCAACGGATCAGCCATACGTTAAATACGGTGATGTAAGTTCTCTCTGTCAAGATACCCAATGGTTGTTTTATCGCATTTTTTCACACAAATCTCCTAATATACTATTTTGCAATGCTTTAAAAGTGATTTGTTTATATCTCTTTGGTCAGTTTCTAATTGTAGGCATCCCTACACCTAAGAATGCGTTCAAATTAAGGGTTGAACTTCACCGCGTTTGTCAAATGGCCACATTACCCTTAAAAACATGTATTTTACGGCTGCCACAATCTAGGTATTTCTGTTCATGAACTGTCTCCGGCATTTCGCAGTGGAAATTGCTTTTCTGTTATCCTTTTCCTAAATGACTTCTATGTCTGCATTTCCATGCCGTTTCATTAGCGTTTTATTATATGGATTAAGACTGATTAAAATAGGTAGGTGAATGAAACAGTATAAGTGATTATGTTAATAAAGTAGCGCGACATTCGGCAGGAAATCAAGATTCCTGCAAGAATGAGGCTTTAAAAGTTGTGATAACTCTAATAAATCAAGACTTTTATGGGTTTATGCAAATAGCAAGTTACGCTGGCTGGTAAGTTACTTCCTGGTATAAATTAGGTTGATTAAATCACTTTTGCACGATTTTGGCTGCTTAATTGCTTGCTTAATTTATCTTTAGTTTTTGGATAATGGGGAATTGCGCATTACGTAGATCATTTTGAATTTTTACCTAACGAATAGAAATTTTCCACCCTATTAATTATTCTTCTGGACATAGAAGTGTGTTGTTGAATGTTTTTGAATGTTAAAGTGTCATTGTTGGTGAAAAATCTATTCAGAGATAAGTTTAAGCACTTTCTTGCTTTATTTTTATCCAGATACTTAGGTTTGCAACTTTTTTCCAGTTTCCTGTCTCATCAGAAATGTCCAAGGTCTCGCTGCCCCAATGTGATCCTGATTATTCAACTTTCAAAATGGTTTTGTCGCCAGGCGCGGGTGACGCACCCAAAGTTGTGGAAGTATCCGATCTAGCTGAAACGATAAAGGTTGGGTCGAACGGTCAAACCGTTCTCATGCCCTACGGCATGCTCTCTCCAAGTCTATCTGAAATTCACAGTTATCTCTTACCAGCATCTTCACCACCACAACAACTGCCAGCTTACCCGCTTAATCGCCAGACCTTCCTCATGTCCTCTTCCACCGGTACTGTTTCAAGCGAAGATGCTATCTGTTATCCCCTCACCTATTCAACGGAGGCTGATCTCGCTGCAGCCGCCATAAGCACTGAAGTCGATCCCACTCTCGCTGCTGACCGTCCCGATGATTGCGATTATGGCAACAATGTCGATGAGAATGGTGGTGATGATTGCATTGGAGCTGCTGAAGAAAGTTTCCATCCGAACGCGCTTGATCTGGCTTGCTACTCATTTTCGACCCCTTTCGATCTAACTCCAACGGAATTTTAAGTGCCTGTGATTCTTGTTCCCGTCCTTCTATTTCTTCCCATACCAGCGCCTCCACTTTAAATATTTCAGTTTACTTTTATTTATTTCACTACTCTACTATGCAATCCCACACATGCTCACTAGCATACATATGTGCAAGTCTTTCGGGCAGTGCCATGTGTATAAGTTGGACTTTTCCTCGTTTAATTTATCAATTTTACCGTTATGCATTATTAAGTACTAAAATAACCCTACCTTCGAACTTAATTGTAGTACTTTCGCAAGAAAAATTTAAAATGTGGAGATAATTTTATATGTGATAGGGGCTGTACTTCATCCTCTATTCTTCTTCCTTCTTCGTGACCTCTGTCATCAGTCATCAACACCCGCAATGTTTTCGGTTAAGTGTGAGTAAAACATGGAAAGTAAGTCCGGCTAATTCCTGTTTTTGCAGACGGATTATGTGTTCCTCGAATCTAGCTTTTTCCATTGCATAAAATTGAACGTACGTTTAATTAGTCGAAAGAAATTTGACAAATTACCTATTTCTACCCACGCTTTACCATCTTTCGACACGCGGAATATGTCGAATGATCCATAGGGTGTGAGCATTAAGTCAGCTCATATCAAAAAATGTTTACTGAATTCTAGGATATTTTGAAATATCCCGAACAAATTGATGTCTAGATGCTTTCATTATACTTTATTTATGAAAGAGTAGGTAGCCCAAAACTTTAAGAAAATGTGTTACGATTGTGTTTAAATATGCACCTCATGGAGCATTAAAATGGGAAAGCTTATGAGTGTGTTTGTGTGGAATAGTTTCTATTCCCCAGGACTTGAACTAATACCGG
>NW_020170639.1:12676-20806 GCF_000524195.1 Echinococcus granulosus | reverse complement strand
AAGTTATCTATTTTTGCCGTGGCTGTGAGCATTGCCTTTGGTCCTCTTCTTTTCGCCTTCACAATAATTGAGTGGAAGAATCGAGGCAATGGCTAAGTTGAGGAATCAGATAGCAGATTTAATTGAGATGCATTAATACGGAATTAGCTATTTAAGCAGCCAACAAGGAGCAACGCGTAGTCATACGAAATTTCGGTAAAAAAGCATCAGGGTTTTCTTGGATTGGATCAAGCTAAGGTGGTGTGATTATTGCTTTTAGCTTGTGTGACAGACGTGTAAGCACACGATCGCTTTTGTATGGAGAGAACTAATTAGTGTCTTTCAAAACAGTGACAGCACCTGCTTGCTACCATTAACACAATTAAGCGACCACACAGGGCACTATAAATCTCGTTTTACACTGGATATAAAATAGGAAAATTCTCAGTAATCTGACATTTGACTAGGCGCATGAGACAGCTATTATCTGGATTTCTTCCTGCCAAATACCAACTTAATTTAACTAAGGGCTGGGGGTGTGTATTTTTGGGTGGTGTGTGCCAGTGCCGGGTAGAAGTAGAGCGAGTTAGTGATTAATCCTGGATTCTACTCATAATACATTTCAGACTCTTTCTAAGGACGCATATATGGAAGTTCAATTAGCAAATTAAACCCGGAGAAAAAGTTGTACCGACTCATTTGCGCACATGTGAATTAACAGTGCTAAGGACAATGCTGTGCAATGTGAAATTTTGGGATTTCCGAAAGTGACTTGTTCGAAATTCTGGAAAAGTTTACCAGCATGCAAAACTGAAAAGGCAAATTGAATTAAGGCTCGACTTTGTCGATCACAGCTTTGACATGGATAAAGAGCACTTACGAGAAAGCCATTCCACAAACCAGTTACAATACTAATTAAAGAGATGTTAGCTTCAAGCTATCTATACTAAATGTGGATAACAATTGCAAAAAAAGTTTCTCGTTTTCCCTTATTTTAGGGGGTTGATGGCTTTGAGTAGCAACTATTAATGAGGAATGAATAGATTGGCTAGTGCATTTACTGACTACATGTTGACTGTTACCTACTAAAGCATGAAGTGTCAACTTTTTCTTAGCTATGTAATCGACTAAAATGATCAGTATCCCTTCTCATGGGCCCATGCAATGTAATCCGAATTGGATTAACGCCTATTAACTCCAAAGGGATTTGTTTAAATAAATATGTTGGAACCAGACAAATTACGGTTAATAATATCCCCATGATAAATGCGAAAAGACATAAATACAGTCTTAAATGCGGCATAGTTTCCACAAATAATATTGCAAGTAACTTTATTGAACACCTTAACCAAAGTATTCGTCCAACAATTTCATAACTCCTATGAAGTTGAAATTGAAGTGGAATGCTGAAGCACTAATTGAGGAATGCCCCTCATTGTTTTGAGATGCTCGTTAAGGTCATTTGTTAGTATTTATCACCACTTTTTGTTTCGAAATGACAGCACACGTCTTCTGCAATCGCACTACCTATGCAATGTGATGCGTATCCCTAAGTTAGTGTATCTAAAAATCGACCAATCATTTTAACTGGTAATGTAAATAAGAGTGTCAAAGCACTTGAAATCAGTTGCACTTGGAGCGGACGGATTTTCGTCAAAAATAATGTCTGCCTATTTTCTTCGCTAAGCATCAGTATTTGCGTTTTATAAAGTGTTCTTAGAGTTCGTGATTGGACAGCCAGTGCTTTTAAGGCAGCCAATAGTTGAAAGCGAAAGTGTTTTAAGAAACCTCCAGAAAAACCAACCATTTACACTCCGTGGACTTAGGCCCCTTATCTATACCGATTTAATTTGTTACATGTATTGGGCTGACAATATGCGATTGTTGGATTCAAGTGCTTAATGCAAGAGAGGATTCCTTTTGCCTAAAACCTACTTCTCGTCCCTCAATTGAGTGTGTTTTAAACAGTAGGTTAAACTTCCTGCCATGAGTGCTAGGACTGAATGCTCCACGAATAGGTAGAATTTACAGCCTCTGAGAAGACCTCGATCGAGTACAGGGTGTCGAAGCGAATGCACGCACTAAAGTTTTGCATTCGCGCGTGTGCTGTCGCACCTATGAGGAGCAGGTGACATGTATGCGCTGCGCCGCACCTACGTCAGGAGGACCGCCAATTCACAGGCTTTGTTAATTCACTAAATCCGACCCACCACAAGGTATAATTAAGCTGCGTTCATTCGTCAGCTGGATGAGAGAGGTACATGAATTGAGAATTGCGTGAAATAGATTCCACGACGTGTATATGAGGCAATGAGTAATGACCATTCGGCAAGGCAATCGGCACATTTCAGAGGAAAAATTACTTATGTCTTGAAGACGTGTGTGTGTGTTAGGATAATTAAGGCAACAATGGGCATGCAAGCACAGAAATATGATGATTGTCACCTTTAAAATATCCTCATCGAAAATAGTAGGGGTTTTCCAGTAAAAAGGTTATATCAATAAAGGAAATTCAAATCTGCCCAATTAGTTTCAATGGGCTTTTAAATTTGGAAAGCAATGAAGCCTACGCTTGGATGTCAAGATAGTCAAAAAATCTCTCACATACATAAGCCATAAATAATGGCTCCTGGTACGACACGACCTTTCATTAATTGCAAATTGAATTAACACATTTGTATAGATGAGGAATGTTCCTAAATACAAATGAACGCTTTAACATTTGTTCTGAGTGCTATTTAGATTCCTTATTCTATGACTACTTGCGAAAAGTAAAATTGCTGCTTAGCATGCAATTCAATTTATTTTGGTTGCCAGGATTGCTTGCAATTATTTGATTTTTGTGTTTTGCTTCTAGAAAACGATTTTTACGAGTTGCAAACATTTAACAGGGCTTAGTGTAAAATTAGCTTTTCGCTAAATAATTTGAAAGTGCCTATAGGCCAACTGATATGACGCCATTCATTGATTTAATGGCGGTTAGGTAAGCCCATCAATAAGCAACCGCTATCCAGGGTAGCTAAAAGTAGTTTATAAGGAATGGGTAATAAAGGCAAATTTGTTGTTTCAACCCACCTTAAGGGTGAGTGTCTGTATTGGTGTTCTTTGTGTAACTTCCAATTTTTTTATTTTGCAAAGAATAAACACAATTTATTGGCTAGTGATAGCTCGACGAAAGTAAATCACTCCTGAAGATAATTACTTCTATCCCTAATAAGCAAAAAAATTTTGTAATAAAATCTCTTAGTAAATCTGGTACTTTGCAGCTAAAGTGGAAACCTAGTGGTTTTGGTGTGCTTAATATTTTAACCTCAACATCAGTTAGTATCTTAAGCGTTCAAAATGTACTTTTATTCTCTAAACGAGTTTGGTTCAAGTCCAGTGCGCATTAGCAACTTTTTTTGTGCTATGTTCTAAGAATCGCATTTTTGCCTTTAATTCTCCTTTTTAAAGACATTTATGTGTTTTACAAGTCCATAAAACCAGCAGTTAGTGAGTTTAGGAAGTTGTAAAATTGAAGTTTTCTTTAAAAGTGCGTTTCTGTAATATGGCTTAATTAATGATTTCTAAGTAGTGCCAATTTGATTACTTTATTGTTAGAAAAAGCATTAAATCTGAACTTAATTCATAAAGTTGATGCTTTAGAAAATAAGTTTTATTTCGTTACACCATTTTAGGGTTAAAATGATATTTTGGGCAAGCAATGTTTGATATAATAAACACACTCGAAAAATACGCTCCCACAGAAGTTGTGGCGATCGATCACTAGCATGTTACTTAACGGTTATCAGTAGCGATGTACTCGTAAATAATACTACGAATGGACCGAAAAATTACAAAATCTGTATTTCCTGGCTATAAGGGATAAGAGGCAGAGTTTAGCAAAAATGAACAATATGCTTTGTGGAATTTTGAGCAAAATGCTGGCGAAATCTTGATTAAGTACGTAATTTTGAAAAATGAAGGAGGGTTGGGTATTTACACCCGCAAGCGGTAGTCATTATACGCGAAATTGTTAAACAAACCTTTGTGAAAAGACCATATCAATGGCCCACTTATAAGTTCATCGCCTGTAAGAACGGAGTAAATTATTGCAGAATTGCCTAGAAATAGTGTAGTTGGAAGCATTTCAACCAACGGTTTTAAAAAACGGATTTGGTACAAGCATTTACCCAAAAAAGATGCAAAAGCAAAAATCAACTCACCAGCTGCATTTAAAAACCGCAAGAACTGGTAAGGCTTACTACATAAATTCAATTACTTTACTCCGACCTACATAGGTGTAGGCTGCGCAAGTCTAATTTCATTTATAAATTTCATCTGCAGCACTAAAAGCTACTGGCTTTATTTCTCGCGTCTCGTATAAGTAGCACTTGCAATAGATCTAGTTTGGATGTTACTTAACCAACGGGCATCTAAATAAAAACCAAACTTAGATCGCAACACGCATTACGCTGAGCAGTAGCTATTTATTGAAAAGCTAGTTGGAATTAGCTGTGATAAATATGGAGGATTAATAGGCGCTGAATAATCAAACGCTTAGCTGTTCAAGTAGCAAATATCATTCACAAAACAATTTGTATAACTTTTTCTAATGTGTCTTATTTTTTTCCAAGAATTATTTAATTAGGTGGTCACTATTTGGGCTAAAATTTGGAAGAGATTCAATAAAGTGATATGAAACTTTACAGCAAATAAAGTAAATATGATATGCGAGTAAATAAGCGTAAAATCAAAAGAAATGTTAGGTATGTTGTAGAATTAGGATAAAGTAGGTGGTTTTTAGTAGCTGGGAATGTCACAAATTCACAAGAACTAACTAAGTATATAGGGCTGTGTTATTTAATTGAAAAGGTTTCAAAATTACAGAACGGCGCACATCAAAATAAAATGAGTAATAACTCCGACTAATGAATAGCCTACTAGTCCTCATTAAGCCGGTATACTGCTCGAACATTTGGTTGTAGAACGACAAAAGCTTGATATCCGAAACAACTCATTATTAAACCAGTGAGAAAAGTCGGTACTTCGAGAAAATCACAAGGTGTCAGATTTCACAGATCCTAAAACGGGAAAATACTAATAAAATACGGAAACATTAGAGGCAAGTTTGAATGTGCGGGAAGGCAGTTAACACCGAAAATGTGGAATCCCATATATAGCACTACTTAAACTAGATATTTTTAGTTTTGGAAGCTAATTAGCTTAGTTTACCAGTTTAACAGTTTATTGCCTTAAAGCCAGGGTTTAAGGCAAAGTAAAACCATTCTTTTTAGGAATGATTTCTTCATTTGTTTAAAGCTTGCGAAATTCGTACTGTTATCTAATCGTGATAAGAGGACTCAATTCTCGAATTAAAAGATCTGCGCAGTTGGTCTATTTGAATTGCGTTGTTGAGAATTATGGTGAGGCGAATCAAAGACCATGAAGATGTCACCCCAACGCCCAAAATTTTGTTTCACAGCTTCGCAAATTCACGTTTAGCGCCGAGAAATTAGGCCGCGCGGATATGTTTATCTCAGCAATTGGTAGCATGGTTTATGCTTAAATTGAAGAGGTGTGAAGTCACGTAAATATTGTTCGAAAAACAGAAAAGTACTAAAGTTGAGGTTTGAACTTTGATGATTAAAAACATGAAGGTGATGAATACCAGGCCAAAAATCGGGAAATGGGACCTGGAAGAAACACTGTCACAAAGCCCAGATTCATTTTTTTGCAGAAAACATGAATTACATCAAAAAATCTCACAATGAAAATTTATTTGCTCTCTATCGAACACAAAGGATTGCAAGATACGAATTTTGTAGGAATGACGTTGAAGTAAACTGTTGTTGTTAAATCAGCTATAAACCGCAAGACACTTTATTCAATGAAAGTAATTCAATTTCCTTGTAGAAGCAAAACTCAGAAACCCCAACTACTTAGCTCCATTTTAAATCCTTAATTAATTAGAATACTACTATGTTCTTTAAATTTCACAACATTTCATTGCATATTTTTGTGAATAAAATTACTTTGCATGAGTGAATAATTCAAAACAATAAGCCAGGTCAATTCTTATATTTTTTTTATTCTATCCTTATGTAATGCAAATTTGGTTTCTCATTCCTGTCGTTTAACACATTGTTTAGCAAGAGTTTGACTGCAGCTGCGCCATCGAAACGCATATTACTCGTGCGCAGAAGGTATTTTACAGCACGATGAGATTTTGTGCATTGCTAATTCGAGTCAATGCAAACAATGATAAATGAGTACGTGAAAGTTTGCACATCAAGTGTTAAACCGTGACATTAATTAGTTATCATGTATGTGATCGCCTTAAGAACTTGTTTTTTGGTCCAACCACCATGATAATATAATGACAATGAATTTTCTTTCATGGGGATTCTTACTTTTGCATATTGGTGTAAGTTGAGGAAGAAAAATGCTTCGCTAAATTTTCCTCTGATCAAATTAAAACGAGTATTTCACTTAAAATGAAATTGGGCTTAGCATTTGTTTTAATAAGTGCGCCTTACCGAGTGAATATTGTCTTCCCACAAATATAATTTTTCTGACTACCTTATTAGTGTCTTCGAAAATCACAGCAGCATTGTATTTCAGATAGATGTCTATATAAATATTTGCTACTACTAATGAAATGTAATTCAGCAGTTATAAGTGTATTAGCAAAGGGAGGAAATTTAACTCAAACTATATTCAATGAGTGCTGGTGGTATTCATAACCACGGGACGACTGAGCCCCTCGAGCATACGGAGCACCGTTCCTTTCTCCAAACCATACCTCGCCGTGCTTATTGTTCCATGAACTTAGCATTAGCGATTCCCACAACACGCTTCCGTTTTATTACCACGATGTAACATTAAAACACATTTAAACCCTTGTTGCTATGTTTAATACTCTAGTGTTATAACGTAACTCGCTATACTAATGAAGAACAAAGAGGAAAATGAAATGCACAAACAGACTGGCCAGCATATTTTAAGTTGTACTTGCTAAAACAGACGTGTTCCGTTTTCCTTGATTAAATGGTCAAAATTTGCTCTGAAACCTTGTAACTTGAATTGTTAATCAGGAACGTAAAGCATAACAAAGGAAAAATTAGATCAAAGCAAATTGCTAGCAGAGATACACATCAAAATCGCAAATGAAGTATTTCAATATCTACCTTTTGCACCCTGCGATAATTGCAGGGCTGATAAAAGTAGGATGTAAAACTGAAACTGGAAAACGATTAACGGATGCAGTAAACTATCATAGTATTCTATTTTAGACCTATATGATATTTTTGGTAATTCTGACTATAGGGAAGTATTTCTTTAAATTATAAAGTTGAACAGAGCATTTGAAAAGTGAGAGAACCTTGGTGCGATCCAAATAACACTTCAACAACTGTATTTAGCGACTGAGCACATGGAGTGAATCTAATCCCACCTCGAAGCAGTAATTCCATCTTTTGTCAAGTAGACGCATTTTGGAATGTTCGATTTTGAGAGAGATAAGCACAAACGGGACAGACATTAGGATTAATTTCTTATTGATAAACGATGTGAATCTACATGCCAATGTTATTTATGAAGTTAGCATAGGATAAAAAGTTCGCATACAGTGCAGTTGGTCCGCTCCCGGTTTCATCTCAGTTCGATCCAAACAAGTGCGCTTATATGCGATCTTGCCTAATTTTTGCCAATTTTTGCAGGGCATTATGCAAAAATATAGGGCAATCCTAATTTTTACGTTAGGTACTTAATAAGACTGTTTTCAAGTGCTCAATTTAACTCGATTTGACTATTGTGTCTATCGGAGAAGACAGTGGTTGGTATTTTTTGCTTAAACACATCTATATTCCAACTATTGAACCTGTGGTTATGTTAAGTATTATTAAATCAAATTAATACAAAATGCAACCAATAGTGAAAGTTTCGTGAGATATAACTCCCATGGTTCAAATAAATTGGGATGCTATGTGAAAGTTTTACTGCTAAATCATTTAAGGTTTGTCATTGATCATGGGGAGGGTTTGTTAGTTTAGTCTTGCTTATGCTTTTTGAAGTACGCCAAAACGAAATGATAGTCAGGCTTAGCATTGCCAGCTATAAATGTTTAAAAGGACAAGTGGACATCACCTATATGATTTTTGAGGTCCAATT
>NW_020170639.1:10528-12576 GCF_000524195.1 Echinococcus granulosus | reverse complement strand
AATTGATACAAATAGTTCAGTGATAGGGTCTGTTAGAAAATATTACCTGGACATGGCAGCGATTTGTTTAATCTTATCAAGACAAAGTTATTAAAAAGCGTATTTATTATGTACTGTTCAGTATTGTTTAGTCATAATATTGCTTCATTACAGCTGCATAAATGGCAGATACTTTAGCGAAAAATACCGACATACTTGCTTTTGAAATAGCTGCATACAACGACCGCAACGTAACATTGTGCAAATCAGATGACATTTAAAAACACGGTAGCGATAATGTAGAAAGCGATCGACGTCCTGTTGCTGCATGAAATACTGTATGATTTCAGTGGGGATAAATGTATACAGAAGTCATTTGCTATGTAGTGATTTTGTATTGTATCTACCAGCATTTTTAAGCATGTGATCCCTTCGATCTGTGGAGGTTGTGTTTCGTCTCTGCGGCATAGCCTTCAAGCCGCGCTAACATCTTTCTGTTCGTTAGTGATATGTGTTCTTCCATAGTACTTTGGCTTATTACGACCTCAGGGAAAATCTGGGGGAACTATAGTTATTCTAGGATGAAAATACCAATCTTATATGCGCCTTTTCTAACACTCTGTTACCAGCAACAGGGTATTATTTTAGAATACCAAAGCACATTTATTAATTCAAAAAGGCAAATAGTATGGTTTTCGTTGCCATGTGACTTCATGGTTTGAACAAATTCAAGCTCTCTCTTCAAATTATGCCAAATTAATTGTCCATAATTGATATTTATAATGTCATTTCTAAACATAATCTCGCGGTCTACAATTTTAAGCTATCCTATGTTTATTCCTCTATTTCAGCTAAGCCATATCAAATGCTTTGAAACGTGATATTAATGCTGAAGAATAAGCCATATTTATGGAAGGTGGTGTATGGACTGCTGGTAAATGTGCAGTTTTTAGGAGCGAGGTTTTGTACCAAACCATATTTAGGTAATGAACCGACGTTAAATGCTGTTTACTCAATAATGCGCTGGTAAAAAATATTGATGGAGTTTTAAGAGAGGACATAGGCGATAGAAATAGAATACTTGACCCTAAATTACACGATATTTTGATGACAAGTTTCAAGTTTGATGGGTTATTCATCAGCAACAGGTAAATTGTGTTAATTTTGACTATATGCTACAGTAACTACAATTGCTTATAAAACTCTTAGTCTTGAAAATTACGATATTTAATAAACTTGAATTTTAAAGAGGAGATGGTTAAAAACATTTGGCAAAAATGAAGTTCGAATGATCATGCTACTACATAGCATGCCAATACACGTCTTTTAAGCTGACTCTAATAAATCTCTATTACTTTTACTGTTAATGTGTAATAAGCTTGTGATTTTAGTCTGCATCCAGGCTTCACTTGCGCCCTTTACGAACGCAAGGGGCTTAAAATAAATTAGGCCATTGGTCGGACTTGATTGGTCTTCTAAATAAACAGGAAAACTTTAACATATTGTCCAATCGCCGACCTCCGACGAATCAGCTTGGAGCGTGAGTCACTGGTAGCAACATAATGCGAAATGTCCTCTCCGAGAAGGCCCTAGCGAGCTTCCCATCATGCAACCGTCATCTTGGTCAACTACCACCAGTCCTGTTCCAGTGGCTCCGTTCATTCTCAAAGCCCAGGAGTGCGCACGTTCGAAAAGTCCCACAGCTTGCAGATTCAAGACTCCTAGTCGGTGTAGCCAGCGTGTCAAGGTCCGCAGTGCATGGAAGCATTCGCGTATGCTTCTTCGACGTCTGGTTGACAAGATGAATGCCACTCAAAGGTTCGCAAGAATTCACAAACGTTGTAACACCTCAACCAACTTTACCCTCAACATGCTGATGCCGCGTCCGTTTGAAAATCTGACTACACAGATGTTTGGTGGACCGCTGCCTACTCGTGAGGCTATAATCGGAAGTCGAGCCAAATCGGCACGCGTGATCTTGAATGTTGGTGGAGATAGACACGAGGTGCTCTGGGAAACTCTGGATAGAGTGCCGCACTCTCGATTGGGTTGTCTGCGTTACGCTGTGA
>NW_020170639.1:9402-10428 GCF_000524195.1 Echinococcus granulosus | reverse complement strand
TGCACCATAAGCAGTTATGAATCCTCCTGAATTAGTTGAGTTGATGTCAATTAATGCTTTGGATATGTTTAATTCAGAAATTTGTTGAATGAAAGACTGTGATAAAGGGTTAATTTTTTTTCTTTATGCATTAAAACGGTACACTTGGCACAAAATATTTTGCTAAGGAGTGGAGTAGTTGTCTTCAAGAATTTTGTCTTTTCAATAGGCTCCAAATCATCGGATTTGCAACAGATTTACAATTTAACACTAACTGCGTTACATTTATACATGAAATTTTTAACTCCTGTGTAAATTTTATATTTTGCACTTTTTAATTTGCTAGGTACTCTTTTTGTGGTGGTTTATATCGAAGTTGGCGTAATTTCAAGTCAAAGGTCGATGTTGGTACCTCTTTCACACACCCATATTTTAATATGCTGCATTGATTTCTCGCAATCCCTTTCCATTTGTGAAATCGTGCATAGATATTAGTTTGGATGCATTCATTTCTGTGCACGTCAAAACATTATGGCTTGAACTTGCATTGATCAGTATGTCTTTTAAAGCCTTTTTATACAAAAAATACAACTACATATCAATGTTATTCCCTCTACGCATTCGACGCCAACGTGCTTCTGTTGCACTTTATCAGTCAAGAAGAAGCCTGCGGGCTTAGGCGAATTCGAGACCTAAAAGTGGCCTAAAGTCAGGATTAGGCAACTATAAATTCCAATTGCAACACTAAGTTCATTAAATTTTACAAATAGCGACGTGATTACGTCATTGCCATCTTATACGCTCCTCGATATATTCGTTTCCATAAATAACCGTCAAATTTGACGTACACTTCGCTTTGATCATAGATAAAATGCAATAAGTTGGGTGTTTGTTTAACTCTAGGTTTTGGTAAAGGGCAACTTTGTACCCCCACCATTGCACCTTCACTAGGTGGGCTGGCCTCTGCCGTATCAGTGGTGTAGCGCGGTCCTCGTCCATCTCCTCTTTGCTGGCCTTCATACCCTTAGAACGAAGCGATTGATTGGA
>NW_020170639.1:5789-9302 GCF_000524195.1 Echinococcus granulosus | reverse complement strand
GATGTGGTGCTCCAAGTTACGCAGATAAGAGCTATGCGACTACTGATACGGTCCATGTCCATGCCGCTAAGGGGAAGTACAATTTGTGGAGACTTATTGCTATTAACACCTTCCGTGGGCAGGAAATTACACGTATTGTTTATCAAAAAATGCATCTTTGTGCAATTAAAAACCGACATATCAATGCACTGTAGTCTAGAAAATGATGAATTCCTGGCGTAAATAAACAGCAAGTGTACAAAAAACTTGAGATTTTGTATTTTACACTCAAAAATTTATACGGTTTAAGTTGCTAAGATATCTGTAAGTCGACTAAGACGCTTTTTACAAATTCAAACTAAATCTATGTAGTGCTGCGATGCTGGGATTCCACGATATCATAATTAGATTTACTCGACGCTCAACGTCTAAATGAAAAAAAAAAAAGATTGGGTTTCTCATTAAAGTATTATTCACGTGTTTTTCAAGTAGTACGCATGATGTAAAGTCACAACTCAACCCCATTACGGTGCAAAAAATTGATTTTGTGTTTGGAATGAAACATTACGATTACTTATATAAGAAGTTGGTCTAATGGAAACTGTCAGAGGCCTAATTATAAACGAATATTTATTTGTTGTTCAGTTTTTTATATGCACAAAATGCAAAGCGAAATGAAAATCAAACGTTAAACGAGGGTCTAATCAAAGAGGCAAGATGTGGAATGGTATGATATGGGGAAAAGTTGAGTGATGCAAACGACGAGACAGTTTGAGGGCGGGACACAAATTCCGCCGATGAAATTTCATGGAGCTTTGCTGTGTAACCAGGCCTGCATAACCCGGAAGTAAATTAATCTTAATCGGTAGACAACCGCCTCTCTACTTTGACCTTAATAGTACGTTAAAATAAAGGATACTTGTCAGCGCACCATCACCTCATTGGCTTCTCAATTATATACTTTAACTGTGCAATGTCAGTAGCAGGTACTTCCAACGCGTATATAATATGAAATGAACATGAGGTTGCAGTGTCAGGTTCCACGAATGAAAGATGTTTCAAAGATATTTTGATGCATTACATAGTCTTAAAAGCTTTGTGATGATGACGCTATCTATTGTAAGTTGAGGGGTTTGCTACAGGACAAAATGCGACTGCTCATAAAAAAATTCCTCACTAGTTGTATGAGTAAAATAGACTTTGTCGTTAGCTATTACAATGAGTATGACAAATATTCAGTTTCTACTTCAGTTTTTAAAACCGGTAAAGTCGGATTTCAGTAACTCAAACAAATTTATAAAACCAAATAATTCTACCAAATGCATTACCAAAGCCAGTAGCAACAAATACTAGTTTTGTCATCATATTTTCACCAAATACGGCTGCGGTTGCCTCAATTTATGATTATGACCACAACTATGCCAAATGCCCACAATAAGGGTTTGCCAAAGTTAAGTAATTTTAAATCTTCAGTCAAAAATTAGAAGAGTGCGAATATTTCATATTCCTCAATTGATTTTCTTAAGAATTTATAGCCTGGCATAAAAGAGTGACAGGTCCTTTTGCTTTCAAAATAGCGGTGATGCAATTTCGCGCCACTATTGTGATGCCAGTTGACAATTGGACATTAGATAAGATATCCCATAAGATTAGCAACGGTAACAAATGATACATCTTCAACTATCCATTTATCTGGTTAAGTATAGTTTAAAATTTCTGTGATTCGTGAATCCTTTATGGCAGAGATCCTCCTAAATTTAAGTCAAGTGCCATCACCTTCGTTACACATGAGGCAAGACCATCTTTGAGATCATGCGGTGCAGAGCCAACAAACACGGCTCCTGTTGGCGCAGCATCAACGTGGCAACGCTTGTCAGTTGAAACCGTGGTGTGCAAACCTCATTCATTTCACATTTTCGAGTCAACTTGAGGAGTGTGCAAAGGTAGATAGACTCACATTTAATTTGGAACCTTAACTGCACGATTAATTTTATACACACTTTGTGCACACTTTAAACACAGTAACCGTGTTCACAGTGCACTCACCTTGTAGTAACGGCATGACAGCTTGACGACAAAATCGATCCTACCCTCAATTTCATGATCACTTAGACGGAACTGTGTGTGCTTCGTGAAAAAGTAATCTGGGTATGAGTTTTCCTCAATGCTGTCATGAGACAACATCACGTGTGGTTAGAAATCTACGAGGCATATTGACAATACAAAAGTACCCCCTCCCCTCCCATATGTATTGCTTAACTCATCAAAACGAAATTATCTTTTTCTTACCAATTTATTCTACTTGCTCTCTCTGACGTAACTCTCCAATTGCACAAAAATGGCTGAATAATTAGCTGTTCAATGCGCCCCACGATGTACATCAAACTAGTGAATTATATATCATTGCAATAATCTTCAACTTTCTTCATATTTGCACCTATTTACGCCATTGTTGCATAGTTGTGCTAACACTTTTCCTCGATGACCTCACGATGGTTGCCCGGAATGTAGTAAGACACCCACACACCCACACGACTTTCAACTTCAGCCGTGGAGTCATGATCCGTACTTTCTACAATTCGAGTCTTCGTGAATCGTCTTTTTTGAAAAATCATTTCAATGGCTATAATCGTAGACGAGTTTGGTGTCGAATAGGTACCTCCTTCTCCCTCCTTGCTTGTAAGTGTCGTCCGACTGTTCAGTTTACCTTGAAAGATGTCCAATTTCAGGCAAAGCAAAATATTTTAAATGAGCGTTGTTTAAAGCAATGCACCCATCTGACCAAAACGATTTGTGAACTAATTTCGTGTTGGCGGTGCCTACACCCTTCGTGTCCCTAGGAGATTAAGGCAAAAATATACAATGCACAACATTTCGGTAACTGCGATCAAAGACCAACATGTAGATAGATAGATAAACCTTAAATAAAGCAAAACTCCCGACTTATGAAACATAAACCATCTAATTTTATCGAGCATTAAATTTAACTTCTACATAGTCATTGTTTTGTGAGCATGACTGATTGAGAAAGGCAACTTCGCTTTTAAAGTATGCGATTTAGTCTGAAATCAATGCAACACGGGTATCTCGAAGCACCAGTAAAATGTTCGGTGGGTGATTAGAGTAATTTTTACACATTGAGATGATGAATGGATTGTGTAATTGGTTGTTTTTTATTGGCGAATATGATCTTGAAAACGAGTCATGTAGTAGAATCGGGTTACAACTGAAGTAAGCAACGAATGCGTTCACCTACTAATTTCAATGCACACGAATAAATAAGCGGCAAGTTGTGACTTGATTAGTACTTCAACAAAATAAGTACACAAATTCAAGCGAAACGGGAAGGCCAAGAACATAAAATTGATGAGTTCCAGGCCTAAATGCAAATGTGTTTTCAACATCCTTCTTTTGTTGTTGTTGCTGTTGTTGTTGTTGTTGTTGTTGCGATATAAGCTCAATCATGCTACTGCATTGGAACCGTTACGTGTTACCCAGAATTAATGCTATCCGACAATCTACGACATATTTAAA
>NW_020170639.1:0-5689 GCF_000524195.1 Echinococcus granulosus | reverse complement strand
TATTTTGAACCGCCTTTTTCAGTTATAATATCAATATATCAATTGATGTTTATTGTTGATATTGGCTTGGAGCCCCCTGTGTCGTTGCGGCAATACTTTGTGGGAAAATATTTTTGATCTGAGCTTTAAGAAATCTTTAATTTAGTCATTTGACAATAACTCTAAAAGTTTACATATATTGAAGTTCTTCACTTGAATGACAGAAGCTGGAGCTGGCCTCACATTGTGTTATGCTCATGTTTCGTGTCTTGGTCTTACCGCAGTATTCCTCATTGAAAGACAGATGTCGACGGTGGCTTCATTTGTTATGAACTGGTGCTTTTGTGGGTGAGCACGGATCTCGTTGAGTTCCAGATCACATTAATCAAGAGGCAAATCCTCCCATGCAGATGTCTCTTTTTGCGGATGCGTATGAGTAAGCATGGGTTGCGGAGTGTACCTACGTGACGGCTCTCTGACTGATGGAGTGCGCTTGAGTTTAGGGTGGTTTCAGTCTGGTAATTTTTCGACTATGACCCTATCGTGAATATTAGCGTATTTTAGGTGCAACTACATTATTGGCCAATCGGGAAAACTCACCGAGGGCGCTAACCATATAGTGTTTTAAGAAAATTGAGAAAAGGAATTTATAGAAAATCCTAGTACTTGAAAATAGAAACGCTACTCTTGAGATTGTTACCATACTCAGCACCGCTCAGCAAACCTCCGGGCGCTAGCTTTCGCATCTCCAACAAAAAGGCTTGGCTTCTTTAATTTCCATCCCTCCCATATTTGTGTGACTCATTGTTAATACTTTGGTACAGATCTCTCAAATGCCGCTAACTCCACAATATTCCACTCTACCAACACATAAGGTAACCAATTAATCTGGGAACCTTAGATTGTACGCCGATAAAGCAATAATTTAGGCTATTCATCGTTTATGTATGTATGAATTCAAACCCATTTACAGCATTCCAATTTAGCATCATTTAAGAGTGCTTCTCGTGCCAAAAAATTGTAGATTTTATTGTAAGTTTACCCGTCTCTCCGATGTTTTAGAGCTTGGCTTATTCTTACAAAGGGTTTTGAGTCGGAGACGTCGGTAAATAGGTTATTTTCATCAACGAAGTATACCATCATTGGTGTTACTAAAGCCATGAGAGAGCAATGTAGAGTTCGGTAAGCCATAATAAAAGTCGCTATTCACATCGGTTATATCTAGAATGGTTTAACTATGCAAGGAATACAAACTCTAATGAAATGTATGAATATGTGAAATCAGCATTTTATCAAGATTTTCAAAAATTACATGCCTAAATATTGTTCAAGAACCGCCATTGTTTTGTTGTTTGCGCCCAGTAACGAGTTATCAACACATTTTCAGGCCTATTTTTTTATGCATTGTCTGCCTGTACGCACAAGAATTGAACTAGAGGTTTGATGTTGGGGATTTTAGGGCTTGCTTCTTAAGGCGAATCCAGCGTATGATTAAAGTGCCACTGATTTATAGATAAAAATTTTCTTTTTAAAATATTGTAGGGTTTTGAGCACCCATTCAAAACTGAAAATGGGTGTTGGGAGCTTGATACAAAGAGTTGCTTGTTTGTGTAAAGATCACAAGGTAGATGTGTGAATAGGAACTTACACCACTTGTTAGTTACTCAGACAGTCAAGGGATCGAAATGCGAAAAGCGCTCGGTTGAGTGGACGAGCGTGGTGATTTCGTGGATAACACTGTAGCTGCCATTGTCAGTACGGTTGATCATCTGCCCCACTACGAATGCCAGATCTTCACTAGCACTGTCTATGGCGGCAATCCGCACCGGACAGCGTCTCACAAAGGCGTAGCGATTGGTCAGTGTGTCGCAGGAGGCAATAGCACGACGTCGCCTCCACTCGGCCAGATGCGAGTAGCCGTTGTAAATACAGTCAACATTCCGGGGATACATATCCATGAGCAGTTTGACCGCTTTAAAGGGCGCTGGAAGCCACATCTCACCAAAGGGGCGGTACATCAGCGGAAAAATATCCTCCACATGGTACACATATCGCTGGAGGTTATATTTTTCCAATTCAAAGAGGTATTCACCATCGATTTTGTAGTAGCAAATATCGAGGTAGGGCCAACCATAGTTTTTCCTCGGGATCTCCCTCGAGCCCTCTGCGTCCACATCATTCATACTTGCTGGCAGAATTGACATATAGAGTTTGTCTCGATATCCGCTTGGAGCAATAAGGTATCCTTTATTGCTGTGCTTTTTAATACTGTCTTGAATAAATTCTCTGTACTTGATGTCCACGAGTACATCGGCTTCATCATCCCAAGGAATGAAGCCGTGGTGTCGGAGGGATCCGAGAAGAGTGCATGAGCTAATGAACCACTTATCCTCCAAATTACTCTTCCGCATTATTTCCGCAAAGAGGGTTATGAACTTCAAAAGCATGCCACGCTGGGTAGCTGTCATTCTGGGTTCGAAGAATTTGGACCGATAGAGACTGTTAGGATTAGGGGAGGGTGCGGAGTCAGGTAGAGGCCAGGGAATCTGGGTAAGGTTAGGAAGGAGGCCCGGAGTGTAGGCTGGCTTTACGAAGAACGCCTCTGGTGGTGAGATACTTTGAGCCTCCAAAAATTTTTACATCCTTGCAAAGGGGAATGCGTTGGAAAGGCCCGTAGTACCACAGTGATCCAAAGAGAACCACGTTGCAGGTCAACAGAATTCCTGTTACTACTGACTCTTGCACTGCAAACGGAAGCATACTGCTACAAAGAAAGGCAAACCAACATTCAGAAATGTAAAAGTATTTGAAATAAATTTTTTAAAGAGAAACTAAGCATAGTGACGATACGGCAAATTATTATTGAAGCTTTTTAAATTACAACACAATCAGGTGAGTAATTATGCCTACATAAATACGGTTCAGATAGCTTATTCGCAATCAGAGAAGAGAGGGTAGAAACTCTTTATCACGTAGTAAGATACAAAAATCATTCGGTATTACAAAGGAGACCTATAATACGATATTTGGCAAGTCATTAATAAATCATCATTGCCTATAACCCATTATAAAATACCGTCAGTTGTGATGTGGTGCTTATTACAAGGTTAACTACTCTTTTAATACTTCAAATACAATGAAAGATAAAATGATCGAGACCTTAGGTAGAACTGCATGAAAATTGGTATTTCATAGAGCATACAAGTCTTACAGAATAAAAACGATAAGTGTAAATGAGAAAAATATGCCCTTGTTACGCCTTTAGTCACACAAAATTACCTCAGTCATGAAGTGTCCTTTTGTAATTCCAATATATATTCTTACCTTGGAGTGGGTGGATAAAGCGATCGACCAATGAGACGTTGGATTCTTATAGGTCTTAACTAATCACACTCTACCTGTTATGCAGTGAAATCGTTATGCAAATTTATGCGCATTTATCTTTGACTGCAGAAATTGATTCATGATTATCTATGTCTTAAAGAATAAGCCAAGTGCTTTTTTTGATAAACCATGTTCGTTTGGATTACAAGCATGAAGTGAATGATGGGCTAGTCCAGAACAAATGAAGTTTTAATAAGAGGGGCATCATGCACTGAAGCAAGCTTAGGATTTGTTATTAAGTTGAAAAATTATCGAGAAGAATCCACATGTTGCAGTCAGCAGTTTAGAGCTTGGCTCTATTACAAATGCCAACCCTATTCAAACCTGAAGCTGAAGTTATATCCAAGTGTATTTAATACTACACCATTAAGTTTAGTTTTGCAAAAAAGGAGGCTAATCAAGTGGTTGCTTTGATATTCTGGTCTCTTAGGAAAAACCTGAACATTTGAATTATTAGTTTCTGCTGGCCATCGTAAGTTTACTATAAACGTGTTTTAATGCAACAGTTCGTTAGGGAACAAATAACCCAAATGCCGATAGAATCTATTTATAGAGCACTTATTCTGAGGTCTTTTGAATAAAGGGTTTACACACTTGTCATACAAATTCAGCGATCACAATGGATCCTGATTAACATTTCATACTGACACAACAGACGAAGCTGGCCATGTAGGCTGCTGGTGAAATTCACGTGATACAACGCAGCTGTGTAGGATAAAGTTTCTATCACTAGTTCATTTGAGGATTCATCGAGAAATTGTGCAACATTATCTTAAGCTATTTACAATCCATTTGCATTGATGTGAAGATGCAAAAGTCAAAAATACTCGCACAAATTAGCAAATATTGAAAAATGGCAAAATGCGAATAATCAAAGTCGTGGTTTCTTGAGATGCGACTGGAGGCCGTCACACCTCACTTCCACCGCTTTGTGCGTGGCCTTGAGACAGATACAAGGCAGCATAGTGTCTACTTTTAGACTCGAAGGAGACGTTATGCCTGGTGTCTATTTTAGCATATGCTCGCAGACTAAAGTGAAGATACTTGTGGACACACATCCAACCTAGTGCTATTAAACATATTTAAATGGGTTGACTGTTAATCCTACCATTGGTTATGATATGTACGCTTTATTGTGCTTCAAACATGAGGTGGTGAAAAAATGTACACCGTAACACTTTTAACGGTAACATTAGTAAAGATGTCGGATAAAGGGGGACGACATCTTGAAAAAAAGTTGGTTAGTGTGTTGGCTAGAAGAGGTAGTAGTCAGCCGAAGCTCTCTGTCCATACCACCCAATCTTAGCCCATGAATTAATCAAAAATCCATTTTTACTTTATTCAACTGGTTAAACTGGACGTGTCGTAGTTAATTTTAAACAAAAAAATAATACCGAAATCATTTTTTGAAATCGCTCTGCATTGTAGTTTTTTAGCAACACCTAATTCAAACATTGTCAAAGAGGATCTCTATTTCATCATGCATGCTAATAAGGTTTAACGAGTAGTGACCTTCAAGATGATTTTACCACAAACCTACACCCAGCTAGACAGCGTAGCGTTTACAAACGTGATACAAGACAGTTGCACAGAGGTCATTAGTGTGCTTGATGCCAAACAAGAGGTCGTAAAAACAAGCTCAACGTTCAGTGCACATTCCTATAAAAAAATTAGAGAATGTAAGGTCTAGTGCATTATTCAGTTAGGAAGACGTTGTGGTTAGTTAGTATTCCTGTTACTGCCAGTGTACAGCATGTCATCATGTGTGTCAGCGGTTCAATTCTGCATCAACGAATTAAATTACGTAAGGTGGAAATAAAAAAAGGAATATTTATTAGTTCTGATAGGGTAATAAATACTCATAACGCATATAGGTGGTCAAATCAAAAGGGTTTTAAAAAAAATAAGAATGTTTGATAATGACTGTCTCACATCAGTGCATGTCAAAGGCATCCTATGATAGTATGCATTGAGGAAATGGAGAAGCCGCGGTCCATAAAATAGGTAAAGTAATCACAGCACAAGATAGGAAAAAAGCAAGTAAACTTGCAGATGTAAAAAACTTCAGGACAAAAAACCTAAAGAAAGTAAATATTTCTTGCAAATAAAAGAGATCCACACCTTCAATTGAGAACATTGATGGCACCCAAATCATGAGCATATTCGTGTGATTAATTAACGCGACAAACGAATCACACTTAAAATTGTCATTATTATTATTTTTTAAATGACTGGTAGAACAGCAATATATGGGAGCGTGTACTTAAGAAACAAAAGCTAGCAAAGTGCTGCCAATACATCTATGTTGGATATCTATTATTATTGG